>NC_134358.1:134809952-134974952 GCF_048569485.1 Anomaloglossus baeobatrachus
AAATAGCAAACATGGCTCCTGCGGAGTGGGAAAGTTCACAATTGAGAAATAATGCAATACAAAAAAGCTATGGTATAGAAAAGAGAAGTGAATGTGATGGACGAGCATTTATACTTCCTGCTGTAAAAAAGAATCCAAAAGTGAGCTCAGCCTGGTAAAAAAAAAAAAGAAAAAAAAGCAAAAAAAATATATAATACACACAGACCCAATATATATTTGCCCCCCAAAAATAATCACGGTAGAATCTAAAGGTTTTGTGCTCCTAGGTGCCACATTTACCTGGAGAACAGGCCCCGACATACACAGATGTGAATGCAGACGAGGCTGCGCAGAAGCTCCTGCTACTCACTGCTATTTAAGATGGCAACCATGGAGGTCTCGATTGTGTTGCGTTCCTGTTGCTGATGCAGTCTGCACTGACAGCACCTAGATCATCAGCCTTACAAAAGAAGGGAATTTTGTTTACTTACCGTAAATTCCTTTTCTTCTAGCTCCTATTGGGAGACCCAGACAATTGGGTGTATAGCTTCTGCCTCCGGAGGCCACACAAAGTATTACACTTTAAAAAGTGTAACCCCTCCCCTCTGCCTATACACCCTCCCGTGCATCACGGGCTCCTCAGTTTTGGTGCAAAAGCAGGAAGGAGGAAACTTATAAATTGGTCTAAGGCAAATTCAATCCGAAGGATGTTCGGAGAACTGAACCATGAACCAAAAGAACAATTCAACATGAACAACATGTGTACACAAAAGAACAACAGCCCGAAGGGAACAGGGGCGGGTGCTGGGTCTCCCAATAGGAGCTAGAAGAAAAGGAATTTACGGTAAGTAAACAAAATTCCCTTCTTCTTTGTCGCTCCATTGGGAGACCCAGACAATTGGGACGTCCAAAAGCAGTCCCTGGGTGGGTAAAAGAATACCTCGATAAAAAGAGCCGAAAAAACGGCCCCCTCTTACAGGTGGGCAACCGCCGCCTGAAGGACTCGCCTACCTAGGCTGGCATCTGCCGAAGCATATGCATGCACCTGATAGTGTTTCGTGAAAGTGTGCAGACTCGACCAGGTAGCCGCCTGACACACCTGCTGAGCCGTAGCCTGGTGCCGCAATGCCCAGGATGCACCCACGGCTCTGGTAGAATGGGCTTTCAGCCCTGAAGGAATCGGAAGCCCAGAAGAACGGTAGGCTTCAAGAATCGGTTCCTTGATCCACCGAGCCAAGGTTGACTTGGAAGCCTGCGACCCCTTACGCTGGCCAGCAACAAGGACAAAGAGCGCATCAGAATGGCGCAGGGGCGCCGTGCCAGAAATGTAGAGCCGGAGTGCTCTCACTAGATCTAACAAATGCAAATCCTTTTCACATTGGTGAACTGGATGAGGGCAAAAAGAAGGTAAGGAGATATCCTGATTGAGATGAAAAGGGGATACCACCTTAGGAAGAAATTCCGGGACCGGACGCAGAACCACCTTATCCTGGTGAAAAGCCAGGAAGGGGGCTTTGCATGACAGCGCTGCAAGCTCAGACACTCTCCGGAGTGATGTAACTGCCACTAGAAAGGCCACCTTCTGCGAAAGACGTGATAGAGAGACATCCCGCAGTGGCTCGGAAGGTGGTTTCTGAAGAGCCTTTAGCACTCTGTTAAGATCCCATGGTTCCAGCGGCCTCTTGTAAGGTGGGACTATGTGGCAAACTCCCTGCAGGAACGTGCGGACCTGCGGAAGCCTGGCTAGACGCTTTTGAAAAAACACGGAAAGCGCCGATACTTGTCCCTTGAGAGAGCCGAGAGACAAACCCTTGTCCATTCCGGATTGCAGGAATGAAAGAAAAGTGGGCAAGGCAAACGGCCAGGGAGTAAAACCCTGATCAGAGCACCAGGATAAGAAGATCCTCCAAGTCCTGTGATAGATCTTGGCGGACGTTGGTTTCCTGGCCTGTCTCATAGTGGCGATGACATCTTGAGATAACCCTGAGGACGCTAGGAGCCAGGACTCAATGGCCACACAGTCAGGTTGAGGGCCGCAGAATTCAGATGGAAAAATGGCCCTTGAGACAGCAAGTCTGGTCGGTCTGGGAGTGCCCACGGTTGACCCACCGTGAGGTGCCACAGATACGGGTACCACGACCTCCTCGGCCAGTCTGGAGCGACGAGGATGGCGCGGCGGCAGTCGGACCTGATCTTGCGTAACACTCTGGGCAGCAGTGCCAGAGGAGGAAATACATAAGGCAGTCGAAACTGCGACCAATCCTGAACTAATGCGTCCGCCGCCAGAGCTCTGTGATCTTGAGACCGTGCCATGAATGCCGGGACTTTGTTGTTGTGTCGAGACGCCATGAGGTCGACGTCCGGCGCTCCCCAGCGGCGACAGATCTCTTGAAACACGTCCGGGTGAAGAGACCATTCCCCTGCGTCCATGCCCTGGCGACTGAGAAAGTCTGCTTCCCAGTTTTCTACGCCCGGGATGTGAACTGCGGAGATGGTGGAGGCTGTGGCCTCCGCCCACAGCAGAATCCGCCGAACTTCTTGGAAGGCTTGACGACTGCGTGTGCCGCCCTGGTGGTTGATGTACGCGACCGCCGTGGCATTGTCCGACTGTATGCGGATCTGCCTGCCCTCCAGCCACCGATGGAACGCCTTTAGGGCTAGATACACTGCCCTTATCTCCAGAACATTGATCTGAAGGGAGGACTCTGTCGGAGTCCAGGTTCCCTGAGCCCTGTGGTGGAGAAAAACTGCTCCCCACCCTGACAGACTCGCGTCCGTCGTGACCACAGCCCAGGATGGGGGCAGGAAGGATTTTCCCCTCGACAAAGAAGTGGGAAGAAGCCACCACTGAAGAGAGGTTTTGGTTGCCAGTGAAAGAGATACGTTCCTGTCTAGGGACGTCGACCTCCTGTCCCATTTGCGGAGAATGTCCCATTGAAGTGGACGCAGATGAAACTGCGCAAAGGGAACTGCCTCCATTGCTGCCACCATCTTCCCTAGGAAGTGCATGAGGCGCCGCAAGGGGTGTGACTGGGCCCGAAGAAGAGAGTGCACCCCTGTCTGCAGCGAACGCTGTTTGTCCAGCGGAAACTTGACTATCGCTGAGAGAGTATGAAACTCCATCCCGAGGTAAGTCAGTGATTGGGTCGGTGTCAATTTTGACTTTGGGAAATTGATGATCCACCCGAACCTCTGGAGAGTCTCCAGAGCAATGGTCAGGCTGTGTTGGCATGCCGCCTGGGAGGGAGCCTTGACTAGGAGATCGTCTAAGTAAGGGATCACCGAGTGGCCCTGAGAGTGTAGGACCGCCACCACGGATGCCATGACCTTGGTGAAGACCCGTGGGGCTGTCGCCAGGCCGAAAGGCAGTGCCACAAACTGAAGGTGTTCGTCCCCGATGGCGAAACGCAGGAAGCGTTGATGCTCCGGTGCAATCGGCACATGGAGATAAGCATCCCTGATGTCGATTGATGCTAGGAAGTCTCCTTGGGACATCGAAGCGATGACAGAGCGGAGAGATTCCATCCGAAACCGTCTGGTTCTCACGTGTCTGTTGAGCAGTTTGAGGTCCAAAACGGGACGGAATGATCCGTCCTTTTTTGGCACCACGAACAAGTTGGAGTAAAAACCGTGACCACGTTCTTGAAGGGGAACGGGGATCACAACTCCTTCTGTCTTCAGAGTGTTCACCGCCTGAAAAAGTGCATCGGCTCGCTCGGGGGGCGGGGATGTTCTGAAGAAACGAGTCGGAGGATGAGAGCTGAGCTCTATCCTGTAACCGTGAGACAGAATGTCTCTCACCCATCGGTCTTGGACATGTGGCCACCAGGCGTCGCAAAAGCGGGAGAGCCTGCCACCGACCGAGGATGCGGTTTGGGGAGGCCGAAAGTCATGAGGAGGCCGCCTTGGAGACGGTGCCTCCGGCGGTCTTTGGAGGACGTGACGTAGACCGCCATGCATCAGAGTTCCTCTGGCCCTTCTGTGGCCTGTTGGACGTGGATGATTGGGACCTGGCTGAGGGCCGAAAGGACCGAAACCTCGATTGAATTTTTCGTTGCTGAGGTCTGTTTGGTTTGGACTGGGGTAAGGACGAGTCCTTTCCCTTGGATTGCTTAATAATTTCATCCAATCGCTCGCCAAACAAACGGTCGCCAGAAAATGGCAAACCGGTTAAGAACTTCTTGGAAGCAGAGTCTGCCTTCCATTCGCGTAGCCACATGGCCCTGCGGACTGCCACCGAATTGGCGGACGCTACCGCTGTACGGCTCGCAGAGTCCAGGACTGCATTCATGGCGTAGGATGAAAATACCGACGCCTGAGAAGTCAAAGACGCAACTTGCGGAGCAGAGGTACGTGTGACCGCATTAATCTCAGACAGACAAGCTGAGATAGCTTGGAGTGCCCACACTGCTGCAAAGGCTGGGGCAAAAGACGCGCCTGTGGCTTCATAGATGGATTTCATCAGGAGTTCTATCTGCCTGTCAGTGGCATCCTTGAGCGATGAACCATCTGCCACTGATACTACGGATCTAGCCGCCAGTCTAGAGACTGGAGGATCCACCTTGGGACATTCAGCCCAACCCTTAACTACGTCAGCGGGGAAGGGGTAACGTGTGTCATTAAGATGCTTAGAAAAGCGCTTGTCCGGAAATGCTCTGTGCTTCTGGACAGCATCTCTGAAGTTAGAGTGATCGAAAAACGCACTCCGTGTACGTTTGGGAAACCTGAACTGGTGTTTCTCCTGCTGAGAAGCCGACTCCTCTACAGGTGGAGGCGGGGGAGATAGATCTAACACCTGGTTGATGGACGCTATAAGGTCATTTACTATGGCGTCCCCTTCTGGTGTATCAAGATTGAGAGCAACGTCAGGGTCAGAGCCCTGAGCTGCGACCTCCGCTTCATCCTCCAGAGAGTCCTCAAGTTGAGACCCCGAACAGTGTGATGAAGTCGGGGAAGGTTCCCAGCGAGCCCGCTTAGCCGGTCTGGGACTGCGGTCCGTGTCGGAGTCCTCCCCGTGAGACCTAGGTGTCACCCCAGGAGCACGCTGCTGCGCAGACCGAGAGGGGCCTGGGGGCGATGAACTCACAGTGCCCGAGGCCTGTGTAAGGACCGGTCTGGACTGCAAGGCTTCTAGTATCTTAGCAGACCATCTGTCCATAGACTGAGCCATGGATTGTGAAAGCGACTCAGAGAGTTTCTCAGCCAAAACTGCAAACTCTGTCCCTGCCACCTGGACAGTGGAAGCAGGGGGTTCTACCTGAGCCGAGGGTCCCACCAGTGCCCGAGGCTCCGCCTGAGAGAGTGCAACAGGGGCCGAGCATTGCTCACAGTGAGGGTAGGTGGAACCTGCAGGTAACATAGCCGCACAAGAGGTACAGGTTGCAAAATAACCCTGTGTCTTGGCACCCTTGCTCTTTGCGGACGACATGCTGTTGTCTCCTCGGAGAGTGATCACTGAGGGTATATAGCCAAAAGCAAAACAATGCGGCCGAACAGAGAAAATGTATACAAATATATATATATATATATATTTACACTTCGGCGCCCCAGGGGGACCAGCACCGGGTAACCGGTGTGGCTTACCGACTGCCCAAAGCGGTTGTGTGTCCACCAGATTCCCTGCCTTGGGCCTCCCAGAGCTGCAGAGCTCGTTCTGAAATCCTCCACCGGCAGAAGTGATTGTAAAAATGGCTGCCGGAGCTCTCAGGGGAGGAGGGAGCCGTGGGCGGCGACTAATAAAGTGCGGGAATCTGGTGCCCCACAGTGATCAGTGAGGGGGGAGGAGAACACCTAAGTATGCTCCAGCCCTCACTGCCGACGTCCAGTCGACCGTCCCGCCCTTACCCCTGACTGGCAGGCCCGGGGGCGGGAGTTATGGTACTAGGCCGCATGAAGCAGGGGACTAAAGTTAATAACGCGGCCGGCAAACAGGCACGGTCGGCGCGGTAGTCCCGGTCGTCACAAAAAAACAGCAGCCGCTGCAGCGTCTGTGACACAGGCGCTCCATGCACCGTCCGCAAGGGGACACAGAGTACCTTTAGATGCAGGGCCTTGTCCCTGATGATACCAAGTCTCCTGTCCGGCAGATTCCCCCAGGGGCTGCGGAGGGAGCCCGGTCCCAGTGAATGGTGACCGGATAGGATCCCACTTCTCCCAGAGCCTCTAAGGGATGGGGAAGGAAAACGGCATGTGGCTCCAGCCTTTGTACCCGCAATGGGTACCTCAACCTTAACAGCACCGCCGACTTAGTGGGGTGAGAAGGGAGCATGCCGGGGGCCCTGTGGGGGCCCTCTTTTCTTCCATCCGATACAATCAGCAGCTGCTGCTGACTAAAATGGGAGCTTGAGTGAATGTGTGCCTCCTTCAACACAAAGCATAAAACTGAGGAGCCGTGATGCACGGGAGGGTGTATAGGCAGAGGGGAGGGGTTACACTTTTTAAAGTGTAATACTTTGTGTGGCCTCCGGAGGCAGAAGCTATACACCCAATTGTCTGGGTCTCCCAATGGAGCGACAAAGAAAAAACTCTTTGAATGAGAACGTGTGTCCAAACTTTTGGTCGGTACTGTATATACAGATTTTTTTTTTTTTACGGTGGTCGCTTTTGGGCTATAAACTAGTGCAATTGTTTTTGCTGCTCAGGTGAATTCTGGAGTCGACCCATTATTCCAAATGTGTGTCCTTTTTTCTTAATTATTTCTTAATTCACATAAAAAATAAATTGGTGGCACATTATTCCATTCTTTATTCTCTGATTATTTATAGTTTAACAATTTGTAACTTTATTTTTTACTTCCAATTGAACAATGTACAGTCTGATTGCTGGTTGAATATACTGCAGTACTCCTGCTTATGGTAGAGCTACCATACCTAGCTGACCAGGTGGCCATTTTCTTGACATCCAGTTGCAACCAGAGCCATTTATGCCTTGCAATCACAGTGCAAGGATGCAGAAAAGGTTAATAATGGAGCCCCTTCGAAATGCTGAAGTTACTAACGACTACATTATCTAGAAGGTTGTACAGTCAGGATTGGTGATGACACGGACCCTGACTGTTACTGCAGGAGCTAAGCTATCAGTTAAGTGGAGTTCACGCGGTGTTCATGCTGGCCATACCTGGACGTATCGATATGTCCGTTTTCTTGAACATCTTGGGAAGACCTGTGCATCTGATGTCAGGAAGGGGTTAATAATTTGATGGAAAGCTGCTTGCCAGCCACACCTCGCACACAAGTTACACAGACGCCGGGACACTTTGTAGGACCTCAGCCTGAACCTGTAAACTCCATCAAATTACAAGGTCATTAAAGACAGGCAGGTCTCAGAAAAGAAAGTGCGAGACCTAAAACCAAGTGGTGACCTCTACTCCTGTATGTGATTTCTTAGTGACTTGGCCTTTAAAATACTCTTATATAAAGTAAGCATTGCAAGACAGTCCAGGAATCATACAGACTGCTCCTAATGTGTAATCATTAACTGAGCCTCATTCTTCTTTTTTTTGCTCAGACTTTGTACATGCCCCTGCTGTAGACACTGAGGAAATACCCAGGGTCAGGCACACCTGTAACACACACCATGCTTCCTCCCAAGCCAGGGATTTCCAGGTTTAGGTCAGGCCGACAATGCAGATAAATCACTTCAGAGTCAGCAACATCAGCACAAATGGTATATTCCCAACTCCAGTCTATCAGTGATCTGAATATCTATGGCCGATGTTGCTGTATTGTAAGAGGACTGGACAATGACCCAATTACATTTATTACCCCATTTAAACCCATTTGCTCCACATACATCAGTGTGTAAGGGGTACTTTGCACACTACGATATCGCAAGCCGATTGCTGCGATGCCGAGCGCGATAGTCCCCGCCCCCGTCGCAGCTGCAATATCTTGTGATAGCTGCCGTAGCGAACATTATCGCTACAGCAGCTTCGCATGCGCTTATCTGCCCTGCGACGTCGCTCTGGCCGGAAAGCCGCCTCCTTCCTAAGGGGGCGGGTCGTGCGGCATCACACGGCAGGCGGCCAATAGAAGCAGAGGGGCGGAGATGAGCGGGACGTAAACATCCCGCCCACCTCCGTCCTTCTGCATAGAAGCTGGGACGCAGGTAAGGAGATGTTCCTCGCTCCTGCGGCTTCACACACAGCGATGTGTGCTGCCGCAGGAATGAGGAACAACATGGTAACATCGGTCCTTCCGAAAATATGGAAATGACCGACGCTACACCGATCATACGATTTAGACGCTTTTGCGCTCGTTAATCGTATCAAAAACGATTTACACACTCCGATGTCGACAGCGACGCTGGATGTGCGTCACTTTCGATTTGATCCCACCGACATCGCACCTGCGATGTCGTAGTGTGCAAAGTACCTCTAAGGCTGGAGAGAATAGTGTGCGTGTGGCTTTTTTTGCTTGGCCAAAATTTTGACAGAACATTTATACATTTTTTAAAATGGAAAAAAAATCTCTATACAATCTCACTTCAGCAGTCGTGTGGGCTAAAATGTGAAGACATCACTAGACTGATACAAATGAAGCCTGTGCAATATTGTGATAAATCCGATGCAAATTACGCCAAAGCTGACACCAGCAAGAGACTTAAAAAATGACCGCACGTGATAACTCCGCTGTATAAAATGAGGGAAATTTAGGGGAACGGTAAGTGGGATTTAAGAATCTCACGGATTCATATGGAATTACAAATGAAGGTATAATCCATTAAATATTGTATAATGCAGGAATCTAGAGAACATCGTGCAGCAGGGTACTGATCTTTTAAGCTCCATGCGCCAGCTGCGTTTTTTGCTGCGTTTTTGGCTGCAGTTTTGTTGTCAGAACTTTCTGACATTTGACTTCCCAGCAAAGTCTATGAGAAGTCAGATTTCCTATTTGCACATTGCAGTTTATTTTTCAGCGTTTTATTTGTCAAAAGTTTGTGACAAAAAAAAAATGCAGCATGTTCATTCTTCCTGCGTTTTTGTCAACATTACTCACAAAAACGCATGTTGTGAAAAACACAACAAAAACGCACCTACAATTATAAGCATTTTTTGTAACATTTCCAGGCTCTCTCTAATAACGTGGAGTTTTGGCTGCAGTTTGTGAACACAAAAAGATGCAGCGTGCGCATTTAGCCATAGTGGTCGAGACTGCGCGCGACTGTACATGGCCCGTATTCATGAACCCTTAGGTTATGTGTGCCCGCTGCAGTTTTGTTGTCACAAATCTGCACCCAAACAACAACCAAAACTGCCCTTTGTTCCAGAGTGCTTGGAAATGTAAAAAAATGCTTGTAATGATGGTGCGTTTTTAGTGCATTTTTGATGCAGTTTTGTCACAAAACTACATGGCCTGTCCTTATTCCTGCAAAGTCAATGAGAAATCTGAAATGTTGTGCAGATGTTGCTTAGGTTTTCCTTGCAGATTTGGTGTAGAAAATAACGTGCAGCATGTCATTTCTTGGTGCATTATTGCATGCGTTTTTCAGCCCTTCCACCCATTGACTTCATTAGAAAACCTCATTGCAAAACGAAAGGCAAAAAAAAATACACCACGTTTTTGGTATGTTTTTCTGCTAGAGGATGCAAAAAATGTCTGCACCAAATTCTCAGCTTGTGCATATACCCTTAGAATAAGCAGAGCTCTGCATGAGTCGAATCCCCTATTCTATGGACGTCTTAGATTTGGCTCTAGTCACTGTTATATATAGGAACAAGATCATAAAAGATCTGAAGTTCATGGACGCATTGTGGAAAATAAAACTGACGTCCAGATGTATAATGACCAAAGGATTAATGGGAAACCCAGCTGGAGCTGAGGAACACAATCATACGCAGAGAAGAAAAGCATGTCTTACCTGCTCCACATCGGTGTTACGCGGTACAAAATAAATAATGTTCTTTGTAATCTGTTGGGAAATCTGGAAGACTTCAAAGGTGGCATAATGTTAAGGAAATCGACAAGAACATATATTGGTGATATTTTTATTAAGTTTCTACACCACCCATTAAGATTTGCGGGGGGGGGGGGGTCAGACTGGCAGGAGTAGTCTTAATCATTGACAGCGAATTGAGATTTTGAAAAAGTGAGGAACTAAAATATCTGTGTAATGAAAAATGATGCCGTTTACAAACCGCTAAAAACATTTTCCCTTCTCGTACTGATTTCTGGTGGCAGATATAGTATGTACCGCAGTCGTCAGCTCGTGGCAGTGACATACATATGTGAACTCAATGTTCACCTAAACAAGAAGTTCAGATGCAATCACTTCTACATGTGAGGCCGAAGGTAAATCATGGAGACTCTTTTATAGCCGGATGCAGAAATGTCTGTCTGCAGAAGGAAATACGTAGCTTTATAGTTTCATAGTGTTTAAAGGTTGAAGGTAGACTTAAGGCCATCGAGTTCAACTCATGACCTAACCTAACATTTATACCGTATCTCGGCAAGTATGTACCACAATCTGGACTTGCCTTCATAGAATAGATGAGGTTACCTAGGTGTGAGTATAAATAACACAGGTCTGCGACTAAAAAGTTGTTTGATTATTTTCATCTAATTTCTATGTATTTTGGTGTGCTGCAAATGAAAAAAATATTGATTGGGCAAAGTGTGCCATCCAGCAAACAACCTGGCCCCTGCTGTGAGGTCGTTGGTTGTTGCTGAATGTCCTGGACCATTTTTTAGTTGTTGCTCTCCCGCTGTGAAGCGCACATCGCTGTGTGTGACAGCGACAGAGCAACAACTAAATTTGCAGTGAGCAGGGAGGCGGCTTCTGTGGACGCTGGTAACCACGGTAAACATCGGGTAACCAAGAAGCCCTTCCCTTGGTTACCCGATATTTACCTTCGTTAAGAGCGTCCGCCGCTCTCAGCTGTCAGTGCCGGCTCCCTGCTCCCTGCACCCTGCACACGTAACTGGAGTACACATCGGGTAATTAACCCGATGTGTACTGTGGCTAGGAGTGCAGGGACCAGGGAGCCGGCACTGACAGCTGAGAGCGGCGGACGCTGGTAACGAAGGTAAATATCGGGTAACCAAGGGAAGGGCTTCTTGGTTACCCGATGTTTACCGTGGTTACCAGCGTCCGCAGAAGCCGGCTCCCTGCTGCCTGCACACGTAGCAGAGTACACATCGGGTAATTAACCCGATGTGTACTGTGGCTAGGTGTGTAGGGAGCCAGCGCTAAGCGGTGTGCGCTGGTAACCAAGGTAAATATCGGGTTGGTTACACGATATTTACCTTAGTTACCAAGCGCAGCATGCTTCCACGTGTAGCGACGCTCCAGCGATCAGGTTTCTGGTGGGATCGCTGGAGCGTCGCTTAGTGTGACATCTCACCAGCGACCTCCTAGGAATCGCTGGTAAGTTGCTATCAGGTTGTATTGTTGTTGGGATCGCTGGTAAGTTGTTTAGTGTGACTGGGCCTTTAGCTCTTTATATTCAACAGTGTTTCCCAAAATTAGCATTATGGCTCAGCGGAAGTGTATTAATTCGCCTGACAGTTTCGGTTACATTTGTGGTGAATATACAGTGTTGAAGCAACAGCTGAATATGACAAACTTTGTGAAAAAAAGTATACTTCGCATATTTCGGACTAAAGCTTGGAGATCAAGATAAAGTTTGGGTGCCTCATAAAGTGTGCAAACGGTGTGTTGACGACCTCCAAAATTGGTTCAAGGGTAAGAAAAAAGCTTTTCGTTATGGGATTCCTATGGTATGGCGAGAGCAAAAGAACCATAGTGACGATTGTTACTTTCATTCATGCGATGTGAAAGGGTAGAATTCAAAATGGAAGCATTGCATTTCATACCCCAATATTCACTCAGCAATTCGTCCCATCCCCCATGGCACAGATATAGCAGTACCCAAGGAAGAGAAAACTATGTCCGATGAAGGTGGAGTCATACGTGAACCAGATGAATCAAGTTCTGACTTTGAAGATGATACAAGACAAAGAAGGGAATTTTGTTTACTTACCGTAAATTCCTTTTCTTCTAGCTCTAATTGGGAGACCCAGACAATTGGGGTGTATAGGCTATGCCTCCGGAGGCCGCACAAAGTATTACACTCAAAAGTGTTAAGCCCCTCCCCTTCTGCCTATACACCCCCCGTGCTCCCACGGGCTCCTCAGTTTTGGTGCAAAAGCAAGAAGGAGGAAAAGATTATAAACTGGTGTAAAGTAGATTCAATCCGAAGGAATATCGGAGAACTGAAACCAAACAACATGAACAACATGTGTACACAAAAAAACAGGGGCGGGTGCTGGGTCTCCCAATTAGAGCTAGAAGAAAAGGAATTTACGGTAAGTAAACAAAATTCCCTTCTTCTTTGTCGCTCTATTGGGAGACCCAGACAATTGGGATGTCCAAAAGCAATCCCTGGGTGGGTAAAATAATACCTCGTAATAGAGCCGTAAAACGGCATCTTCCTACAGGTGGGCAACCGCCGCCTGAAGGACTCATCTACCTAGGCTGGCATCCGCCGAAGCATAGGTATGCCCCTGATAGTGTTTCGTGAAAGTGTGCAGGCTCGACCAGGTAGCCGCCTGACACACCTGCTGACCCGTAGCCTGGTGCCTCAAAGCCCAGGACGCGCCCCCGGCTCTGGTAGAATGGGCCTAGAGCCCTGAGGGAACCGGCAGCCCGGTAAGCTTCGAGAATTGGTTCCTTGATCCACCGGCCAGGGTTGATTTGGAAGTCTGTGACCCTTTACGCTGGCCAGCGACAAGGACAAAGAGTGCATCCGAGCGGCGCAGGGGCGCCGTACGAGAAATGTAGAGCCTGAGTGCTCTCACCAGATCTAACCAGTGCAAATCCTTTTCACATTGGTGAACTGGATGATGACAAAAAGAGGGTAAGGGGATATCCTGATTGAGATGAAAGGGGGGTACCACCCTTGGGAGAAATTCCAGAACCGGACGCAGAACCACCTTGTCCTGGTGAACACCAGGAAAGGGGCTTTGCACGACAACATTGCTAGCTCAGACACTCTCCGAAGTGAAGTGACTGCTACTAGGAAAATCACTTTCTGCGAAAGGCGTGAGAAAGAAATATCCCTTATTGGATCGAATGGTGGTTTCTGAAGAACCATCAGCACCCCGTTCAGATCCCAGGGTTCTAACGGCCGCTTGTAAGGAGGAACGATATGACAAACCCCCTGCAGGAACGTGCGTACCTGTGGAAGTCTGGCTAGGCGCTACTGGAAAAAACACAGAGAGCGCTGAGACTTGTCCCTTAAGGGAG
This sequence comes from Anomaloglossus baeobatrachus, assembly GCF_048569485.1. Taxonomy (NCBI): domain Eukaryota; kingdom Metazoa; phylum Chordata; class Amphibia; order Anura; family Aromobatidae; genus Anomaloglossus; species Anomaloglossus baeobatrachus. The sequence continues at coordinate 134,823,177 of NC_134358.1, forward strand.
TCGAGCGACAAACCCTTTTCCAGTCCAGATTGAAGGAAGGACAGAAAAATGGGCAAGGCAAAAGGCCAGGGAGAAAAACCCCGAGCAGAGCACCACGACAGGAAAATTTTTCCACGTCCTGTGGTAGCTCTTGGCGGACGTTGGTTTCCTAACCTGTCTCATAGTGGCAATGACCTCTTGAGATAATCCTGAAGACGCTAGATCTAGGACTCAATGGCCACAGTGTCCGGTTGAGGGCCGCAGAATTCAAATGGAAAAACGGCCCTTGAGACAGCAAGTCTGGTCGGACTGGTAGTGCCCACGTTTGGCCTACCGTGAGATGCCACAGATCCGGGTACCACGACCTCCTCGGCCAGTCTGGAGTGACGAGGATGGCGCGGCGGCAGTCGGCCCTGATCGTGCGTAACACTCTGGGCAACAGTGCCAGCGGAGGAAACACATAAGGGAGTTGAAACTGCGACCAATTCCGAACTAAGGCGTCTGCCGCCATAGCTCTGTGATCGTGAGAGCGTGCCATGAATGCCGTGACCTTGTTGTTGTGCCGGGACGCCATTAGGTCGACGTCCGGCCTCCCTCAGCGGCAACAGATCTCCTGAAACACGCCCGGGTGAAGAGACCATTCCCCTGCGTCCATGCCCTGGCGACTGAGAAAGTCTGCTTCCCAGTTTTCGACGCCCGGGATGTGAACTGCGGAGATGGTGGAGGCCGTGGCTTCCACCCACATCAAAATCCGCCGGACTTCCTGGAAGGCTTGCCGACTGCGTGTTCCGCCTTGGTGGTTGATGTAAGCCACCACTGTGGAGTTGTCCGACTGAATTCGGATCTGCTTGCCTTCCAGCCACTGCTGGAACACTTTTTAGGGCAAGATACACTGCCCTGATCTTCAGAACATTGATCTGAAGCGAGGACTCTTGCTGAGTCCACGTACCCTGAGCCCTGTGGTGGAGAAAGACTGCTCCCCACCCTGACAGACTTGCGTCCGTCGTGACCACCTCCCAGGATGGGGGTAGGAAGGATTTCCCATGCGATAATGAAGTGGGAAGAAAGCCACCCCCTAAGGGAAGCTTTGGTTGCCTGAGAGAGGGAGACGTTCCTGTCGAGGGACGTCGGTTTCCTGTCCTATTTGCGTAGGATGTCCCAATGAAGAGGACGCGGGTGAAACTGCGCGAAAGGAACTGCCTCCATTGCTGCCACCATCTTCCCCAGGAAGTGCATGAGGCCCTTCAAGGGGTGTGCTTGACCTTGAAGGAGAGATTGCACCCCTTTCTGTAGTGAACGCTTGTTGATCAGCGGAAGCTTCACTATCGCCGATAGGGTATGAAACTCCATGCCAAGATATGTCAGCGATTGGGCTGGTGTCAGATTTGACTTTGGAAAATTGATGATCCACCCGAAACTCTGGAGAGCCCCCAGAGAAGCGTCGGGGCTGTGTTGGCATGCCTCTTGAGAGGGTGCCTTGATCAGCAGATCGTCCAAGTAAGGGATCACCGAGTGACCCTGAGAGTGGAGGACCGCAACTACTGTAGCCCTGACCTTGGTGAAAACCCGTGGGGCTGTAGCCAGGCCGAACTGCAGTGCCACGAACTGCAGGTGTTCGTCTCCTATGGTGAAGCGCAAGAAGCGTTGGTGCTCTGGAGCCACCGGTACGTGGAGAAAAGCATCTTTGATATCGATCGATGCAAGGAAATCTTCTGGGGACATTGAGTCGATGACGGAGCGGAGGGTTTCCATCCGGAACCGTCTGGTCTATACGTGTTTGTTGAGCAGTTACGGGTCCAGGACAGGACGGAAAGACCCGTCCTTCTTTGTAACCACAAACAGGTTGGAGAAAAACCCGTGACCCTGTTGCTGAATAGGAACAGGGACCACCACTCCTTCTGCCTTCAGAGTGCCCAGCGCCTGCAGAAGAGCCTCGGCTCGCTCGGGAGGCGGGGATAACCTGAAGAATCGAGTCGGGGGACGAGAGGCGAACTCTAACTTGTAACCGTGAGACAGAATGTCTCTCGCCCAACGGTCTTTTACCCTTGGCAGCCAGGAGTCGCAAAGGCGGGAAAGCCTGCCACCAACTGAGGATGCGGATTGAGGAGACCGAAAGCCATCAAGAAGCCGCTTTGGTAGCGGCACCTCCGGTGGTCTTTTTGACTTAGACCGCCATGAATCGGAGAGCCCTTGATCTATTCAGAGGCCTTTTGGACGAGGAAAATTGGGACCTGCCCGCGCCCCGAAAGAACCGAAACCTCGACTGCCCCATCCTCTGTTGGGGTATGTTCGGTTTGGGCTGGGGTAAGGATGTATCCTTTCCCTTGTATTGTTTGATGATTTCATCCAAACGTTCGCCAAACAGTCGGTCGCCAGAAATTGGCAAACTGGTTAAACGCTTTTTTGGAAGCAGAATCTGCCTTCCAGTTCCGTAGCCACAAGGCCCTGCAGAGTACCACCGAATTGGCGGAAGCAACCGCCATACGGCTCGCAGAGTCCAGGACAGCATTAATAGCGTAAGACGCAAATGCCGACGTCTGTGTGGCTGCGTCAATTTGCGCTTGACCTGCTGAGATAGCTTGTAGCACCCATACGGCTGCAAATGCTGGTGCAAAAGAAGCGCTGATAGCTTCATAGATGGATTTCAACCAGAGCTCCATCTGCCTGTGAGTGGCATCTTTGATTGATAGACGCTATAAGATCGTTCACTATGGCGTCCCCGTCAGGCGTATCAAGATTGAGAGCGGCCTCAGGATCAGAATCCTGATCAGCTGTCTCCGCTTCATCATCCAGGGATTCCCCCCGCTGAGACCCTGACCAATATGAAGATGTCGAGGGAATTTCCCAGCGAGCTCGCTTAGACGGTCAGGGGCTGGGGTCTGTATCAGAGACCTCACTCTGGGATCTATGAGACACCCCGGGGAGACCTCTGGTCCAACTGAGGTGGGCCAGGGAGCAATGATTCAACAGTGCCCCTGTGCTGAGATACCGGTCTGGATTGCTCAGTGGATCCTGCCGGCAGAGGGGTCGTACATGCGGCGCAGGCAGCATAGTAAGCCTGTGGTTTGGCGCTCCTGCCTTTTATGGGCGCCATGCTGTTGACTTCCCTGAGCAACACAATATATATACAGAATCAACTGTGCACCATACAGTGTAGAGCATATCTTATAAACATATGATTTAAAATTACACTCCTGCACAAATGTGGCTAGCACCACAGATGCTGCATACCCCCCGCATAAAGCGGTTGTGAGGCCACCAGGGTCCCTGCCTGGGTCTGTCAGAATTTGTCCCCCTCTGCAGCATTCAAGGAGCTGACAGGAATGGCTGCCGGCTTCTGAGGAGAGGACAGTGAGGGGGGTGGAGTATGCAAAGCATGCTCCAGCCCTCAGTGCTGCTCATCCTGTGCAGCGTCCCGCCCTTCCCCTGCTTGTCAGGGCTGTGGGCGGGAGGAAGAAAGACTAGGCCGCAAAAGCCGGGGACTCGAGTAATAAACGCGGCCGCAGTAAAAGCGCGGCCGCGCGGAAGTCCCCGGCGCACTACAAGTCCCAGCCGCGCCTCAGTGTCAAAACATGGCGGCGGCGGTCAGCGCGGTAGTCTCCCTACATAAACACACTCAGCGATGCTGAGTGTGTAATGGCACGGCTGCCGGCGTCCTGAGAGAGGAGGAAGCCGTGGGCGTGACCCTTAGAAAGTGCGGGAACTGGTGCCTCACAGTGCAGTGAGGGGAGTGGAGTATGCAAAGCATGCTCCAGCCCTCACTGCAGCTCGTCTGTAAAGCGTCCCGCCCTTCCCCTGCCTGTCAGGGCTGTGGGCGGGAGGAGGAAACACTAGGCCGTACAAGCCGGGGACTCAAGTAATAAGCGCGGCTGCCATAAAAGCGCGGCCGCGCGGAAGTCCCCGGCGCACTACAAGTCCCAGCCGCGCCTCAGTGTTAAAAACATGGCGGCGGTAGTACGGTAGTCCCCCTACATAAACACACTCAGCGACGCTGAGTGTGTAATGGCACATTAACCCGGTCAGCGCCGCGGTCCTCGGTGCACTAGCACACCCAGCAATGCTGGAGTGTTGCTGTGCGCGGTCCCCACAGGGACACAGAGTACCTTCAAGTAGCAGGGCCATGTCCCTGAACGATACTCGGCTCCTATCCAGCAGAGTCTTAGGAGCTGTGGATGGAGCACGGTCTCAGTGCCTGGAGACCGGTAAGATCCCAATTCACCCAGAGCTCTGAGGGGGATGGGGAAGGAAAACAGCATGTGGGCTCCAGCCTCCGTACCCGCAATGGATACCTCAACCTTAACAACACCGCCGACAAGAGTGGGGTGAGAAGGGAGCATGCTGGGGGCCCTATATGGGCCCACTTTTCTTCCATCCGACATAGTCAGCAGCTGCTGCTGACCCATCTATGGAGCTGTGCGTGCGTGTCTGACCTCCTTCGCACAAAGCAAAAAAACTGAGGAGCCCGTGGGAGCACGGGGGGTGTATAGGCAGAAGGGGAGGGGCTTAACACTTTTGAATGTAATACTTTGTGCGGCCTCCGGAGGCATAGCCTATACACCCCAATTGTCTGGGTCTCCCAATAGAGCGACAAAGAAAATTGTTTTCCCAGGAGGAGATGAATGATTTGGTAAGAGACTTAAATCTTCCCAAAGATGCCGCTGAGTTACTCGGCTCAAGGCTCAAAAGCAAGAATTTATTGTTGCCAGGAGTGTCTTTTTCATGGTTCAGACATCGTGAAGACGAGTTCGTTCCTTACTTTGCCCAGGAAAATAAGTTGGTTTATTGCATTGATGTCGAAGGTTTGATGGGTCAATTCAAAATCCAATATGATTCAGCGCAAATGGCGTCTTTTTATAGATTCTTCAAAAAGAAGTCTCAAAACAGTTTTACTCCACAGCGGTAGTTTTTATGCTTCCATCCCTGTAGGTCATTTCGTACACCTTAAGGAAACCTACGAGAATTTGGAATTGGTTCTTCGTAAACTTAAATATGAAGACCACGGTTGGCAAGTGTGCGGGGATTTGAAAGTCTTGTTCATGCTGCTCGGGCAACAAGCTGGGTATACCAAATACCCTTGTTTTCTGTGTCTATGGGACAGTCGAGACCAACAAAATCACTGGACCAAGAAGAATTGGTAGCCGAGGGTGCTCATAGTTGGTGAAAAAAAATGTCCTCCGAGAAACTTTGGTTCCTCCCCATAAAGCTCTTCTACCACCTCTCCACATCAAATTGGGATTGATGAAGCAATTCGTAAAATCACTTCCAAAAGATGGAGAATGCTTCAAATACTTGGTTGCCAAGTTTCCAGGCCTCTCGGAGGCAAAATTGAAGGAAGGTGTTTTCGTAGGACCAGACGTTAGAAGGCTTATAGCTGATCAAGAGTTTATCAATACCATGACGCATCCTCAAAAAGAAGGGTGGGTTGCATTTAAAGAGGTCGTAGAGAAATTTTTAGGCAATAACAAAGACCCTGACTACAAACAAATTGTCGGACGAATGCTGAAAGCATTTCACGCTTTAGGTTGCCTGATGGGTTTGAAAGTGCATTTCCTCCATTCCCACCTTGACAACTTTTCTGAAAATTTGGGAGCTGTGAGTGAAGAGCAAGGTGAACGATTCCACCAGGACATTAAAGAGATGGAAAGAAGATACCAGGGAAGATGGAGCATTACAATGATGGCAGACTACTGTTGGACGCTTCAGAGAGACATTACAGATGCTACTCACAAGTGTAAATGTACCAAGTGAAGCCACACAGGGAAGAAAAATCGATTTTAGTGTGTGTTCGTGAGCTCATTGCAGTTAAAAAAAATGATTTTCATGAAACATTTGGAATAAAAAAAGAGAATTTTGTTACTTACCGTAAATTCTTTTTCTTATAGTTCCGTATTGGGAGACCCAGACCATGGGTGTTTAGCTTCTGCCTCCGGAGGCACACAAAGTACTACACTTAAAAGTGTAGCTCCTCCCTCTGAGCTTATACACCCCCTGGTAGCCAGTCCTAGCCAGTTTAGTGCAAAAGCTGAAGGAGAATAGCCACGCACAAGTAGAACCGAGTAAGAACCGGAACAACCGGAGACTCTGTCCACGACAACAGCCGGTGCTAACACACGGAACAAGAAAATTGCCAACAGGCAACAGGGAGGCAGCTGGGTCTCCCAATACGGAACTATAAGAAAAAGAATTTACGGTAAGTAACAAAATTCTCTTTTTCTTTATCGTTCCTTTGGGAGACCCAGACCATGGGACGTTCCAAAGCTGTCCCTGGGTGGGAATAAACAAAAAAAAAACTAAGAAGTAGGCGGAGCCTAACTTCACAAGTGGGCGACAGCCGCCTGAAGGATGCGTCTGCCCAAGCTCGCATCTGCCGAAGCATGAGCATGCACTTGGTAGTGCTTCGAAAAGGTATGCAGGCTAGTCCAAGTGGCAGCCTGACAGACTTGTTGAGCTGTAGCCTGGTGCCCAAAAGCCCAAGAGGCACCGACAGCTCTGGTCGAGTGTGCTTTGATCCCCGGCGGGGGAGGCACCTGAGTACTCTGGTAGGCGTCCGAAATGGTCGATCTAATCCAACGGGCCAAGGTCGGCTTAGAAGCAGAGAGACCCTTGCGCCGCCCTGTGGTTAGCACAAAAAGAGAGGTGCACCGCCTAAGCGCAGCGGTGCGAGCCACATAAATCCGGAGAGCACGCACCAGATCTAGAGTATGCAGCGCTTTCTCAAAGCGATGAACAGGGGCCGGACAGAAGGAAGGCAAGGAAATATCCTGGTTAAGGTGGAAGGGCTCTGGGCAAGAGAGCTAGAGGGGGAAACACGTAGGACAGACGAAACTGGGACCAGTCTTGAACCAGAGCGTCCGCGGCAAAGGCCTGAGGATTGTGGGAGCGAGCCACGTAAACCGGAACCTTGTTGTTGTGACGGGATGCCATTAGGTCCACGTCCGGAGTGCCCCACTTGCGGCAGATTGACTGAAACACTGCCGGGTGCAGGGACCACTCGCCACCGTCCACGGATTGACGGCTGAGATAATCTGCCTCCCAGTTTTCTATGCCAGGGATGTGGACTGCGGATATGGTGGACTTGGAGTCCTCCGCCCATTGAAGAATGCGTTGGACCTCCAACATTGCCAGGCGGCTGCGTGTCCCGCCTTGGTGATTGATGTAGGCAACCGCTGTCGCGTTGTCTGACTGGACTCGAATGTGCCTGCCCGCCAACAGGTGGTGAAAGGCTAGGAGAGCTAGAAGCACAGCTCTGGTTTCCAGCACATTAATTGAAAGGGCTGACTCGGACGGAGTCTAAGTGCCCTGAGCTCTGTGGTGGAGATGTACCGCTCCCCAGCCGGAGAGGCTGGCATCCGTGGTGAGAATCACCCAGGACGGAGCCAGGAAGGAGCGCCCATGGGACAGGGAGAGGGGTCGAAGCCACCACTGAAGAGAGCTCCTGGTCCGTGGCGACAGAGCCACTAACCTCTGTAAGGAGGAAGGCCGCTTGTCCCAACAGCGGAGAATGTCCAGCTGCAGAGGACGCAGATGGAACTGGGCAAAGGGAACCGCCTCCATGGAAGCCACCATTTGACCCAGCACCTGCATCAGGCGCCTGAGGGAATAACGGCGGGGCCTCAGGAGAGAGCGCACCGCTAGCCGGAGAGACTGCTGTTTGATTAAGGGCAACTTCACAAGTGCCGGCAAAGTCTCGAACTGCATCCCTAGGTACGTGAGACTCTGGGTCGGAGTCAGAGTGGATTTGGGAAGATTGACAATCCACCCGAATTGGGCTAGGGTGGTGAGAGTGAGCGAAACACTCCGCTGACAGTCTGCGCTGGATGGACCCTTGACCAGAAGGTCGTCCAGATAAGGAAGCACTGCTAACCCCTGGAGGTGCAGGACCGCAATCACTGCCGCCATGACCTTGGTGAATACCCGAGGGGCCGTGGCTAACCCGAAGGGGAGAGCCACGAATTGGAAATGATCCTCTCCTATCGCAAAACGTAACCAACGCTGATGTGACACTGCGATTGGCACATGTAGATTGGCATCTCTGATGTCGATGGACGCCAGGAACTCCCCTTGGGTCATAGAGGCAATGACTGATCGCAGAGACTCCATGCGAAAATGCCGCACCCGGACATGCTTGTTGAGAAGCTTGAGATCCAGGATGGGCCGGAAGGTACCGTCCTTTTTTGGAACTAGGAAGAGATTTGAGTAAAAACCTCTGAACCGTTCCTGAGCGGGAACTGGGACAATCACTCAGTTTGCCTGCAAGGACGCCACGGCCTGCGAGAAGGCGGCGGCCTTGGAGCAGGGGGGAGTTGAGAGAAAAAATCTGTTTGGAGGGCTGGAAGAGAATTCTATCCTGTAGCCGTGAGATATGTCTCTCACTCACTGATCGGAGACTTGCTTTAACCAAGCGTCGCCAAAGTGGGAGAGCCTGCCAACGACTAAGGACGTGGCTGGAGCGGGCCGAGAGTCATGAGGAAGCTGCCTTAGTGGCAGAACCTCCTACGGTCTTCTGCGGATGCGCTTTTGGGCGCCAGTTGGATTTCTGATCCTTGGCTGAGTTAGCGGACGAGGCGGAAGGCTTAGAGGATGACCAGTTGGAGGAACGAAAGGAACGAAACCTCGATTGATTCCTACCCTGGGCGGGTTTCCTGGTCTTGGTTTGTGGCATGGAAGTACTCTTCCCGCCAGTAGCTTCTTTAATGATTTCATCCAGCTGTTCACCAAACAGCCGTGAACCAGCAAAAGGGAGCCCAGCAAGAAACTTCTTGGAAGAAGCATCTGCCTTCCACTCTCGAAGCCACAAAATCCTGCGGATAACAAGAGAATTAGCTGAAGCCACCGCAGTGCGGTGAGCAGCCTCTAGCATGGCAGACATGGCATAAGATGAAAAGGCTGAAGCCTGAGCAGTTAAGGTAACCATCTCAGGCATAGATTCCTTGGTGAGGGAATGCATCTCCTCTAAAGAAGCAGAGATGGCTTTGAGAGCCCACACTGCTGCAAAAGTCGGGGAAAACGCGGCCCCCGCAGCTTCATACACAGATTTGGCCAGAAGGTCAAGCTGACGGTCAGTGGAATCCTTAAGTGAGGTGCCGTCAGCCACCGACACAACGGTCCGGGCTGATAGCCTAGACACCGGAGGGTCTACCTTTGGGGAGTGAGACCACTCCTTGACCACCTCAGGTGGAAATGGAAACCGGTCATCAGAACCACGCTTTGGAAAGCGTTTGTCATTGCAGGCCCTGGGTTTGGTCACAGCGGTCTGAAAACTGGAGTGGTTAAAGAACACACTCTTCACTCTCTTAGGCGAGGTAAACTGATGTTTTTCTGCCAAAGAGAGTTGCTCCTCTGACACTGGCGGATTGAGATCCAGCACAGAATTAATAGAAGCAATCAAATCACTAAGATCTGAGTCACCCTCAGAGAAATCGATGGGATACATAGCCTCCGAGCCCCCAGTGAGGGCATCCTCCTCATCTTGAGAGTCAGCTCTTGAGACAGAGCCGTGGGATGGGGAGGAGGAGGAAACCCTGCGCCTTCTCTTAGAAGGACGGGGTCTGGGATCAGATGATGAATCCTCCGTGAGCTCTGATGGACGGAGGTCAGAGGATAGGAGTCCTCTGTCAAGAGTATTAGAGGCACCCTGTGAGGGGGGCTGATGCATATTCATCAAAGTCCTGGACAAAAGTCCCATGGACTCAGCAAATGACTGGGATATGGACCTAGAAAAGGACTCTACCCAGGCCGGGGGTTCAATCACAGGTGCAGCAGCAGCCTGAGAGACCACTGGGGGTGAGACTCCAGGCTGTGGCACCGCCAAGTTAGAGCAACCATCACAGTGTGGATAAATGCTCGGCTCAGGCAGCAGGAGCTTACATGCAGTGCATGCAGAATAAAGCTTTGGAGCCTTGCTCCTTGTGTGAGACATGCTGCTGGAGTGGGGGCTTTGCAGAGAATGAACCCCAGGGAGAATATACAGAGGTCCACAACTGGAGACCGGCTGTGGCTTACCAGACCGCTGAGCGCGGGTGTTGTGTGCCCTCCAAATCCCAAAGCCCGGTCCCCCAGAGCGCAGCACCTCAGCAGAGATGCAGAATGCAGGATGTCCCAGAGCAGAGTGAACTCTGCCTGAGAAATGGCCGCCGGAGCGAAGAGAGGGGGCGGGACTAGGGGCGTTCCTATAAAAGAGCGGGAACTGGAGGGCTATAGAGACCTGCCGGGAAGGAGGGACGCCCCAGCAGTGGGGAGTGTCCCTCCCCTGTGTAGAACGGCCGCCGGGAGGAGCCGAACCTGTCCCTCTGCATGAGTGACATGCGAGGGCAGGAAAACGAAACTAGGCCTCCGGCGAAGCCGGGGCCTAAATTTAAGCGGCGAGGCCGACAAGCAGGCACCATCGGCGTGGTTCTCGGGCAAAAGCTAGAGAACCCGCCGGAAAAGTTAAAACAATCACATACAGCATACTCTCCCCTTACAATAAAGAACCGGGACCCCCAACATAAACGTCTCAGGTACTTAGCTGCTGAGATGCAGGGCCATGTCCCTGGGGATGAGTGCTCCGGTCCAACAGAATCCTCAAGGGGCTGTGGATGGAGACCGGACTCCTGCCAGGCATGGAGACCGTGCTGGCTCCCACTTCAAGCCAGAGCCCAGAAGGGATGGTGAAGGAGCGCGGCATGTAAGGTTTCAGCCTTGTAAATCAACCTTAACAACACCGCCGACACAGTGGGGTGAGAAGGGACATGCCGGGAGTCCAGACATGGACCCGCTTTTCTTCAAACTCTTTCCAAAAGTCAAACAATCAGATGAGAATGCATGTGTGGATGTATGACCTCCTGAACAGAAAGCGATAAACTGGCTAGGACTGGCTACCAGGGGGTGTATAAGCTCAGAGGGAGGAGCTACACTTTTAAGTGTAGTACTTTGTGTGTCCTCCGGAGGCAGAAGCTAAACACCCATGGTCTGTGTCTCCCAAAGGAACGATAAAGAAAATTAATTTTATGAGTCTATTTTCATTTATTTTGAGTTATTGTCTTCTTTAACATAGTTACTTAAATTCTCAGAAAACATGATGTCCTATGACAAAACGGAGGTCATTTTCGGATTCAGCGCACTCAAAAACATAAAGATTACGTGTAATAACCAAAACAGCTCTCGAAAAAGTTTTTTTTGCAGACCTGTGTAATAGGACATATACATGGTGACCGTGGAGAGGAGATGTATAGAGCAATGGTGGTGCACAACCGACACCAGCTCTGTACAAGTCTATGGGGGATCAGAAAGAGCAGAAAAATCTATTTTATGTCAACAGGATTACACTGTGATCAAATCTGGTGATACATTTCATATAAGACTATGCGTTGGTGTCTTGGCATTTATCTTGGATGTAAAAATTAGAATATATACACTGCCAATGGGTGACAGTGACATACATACATTATGTTTTGAAGAGGCCCATTACACAGGAAAAGGCCATTAGCTGTGGTCGACTATACATGGGAAAAAAAAAAGCTATGTCGACACATGCCACCCTAACACTGTTTTGGGCTTCTCTGGGTAAACGGGAGCCTAAGACACCACATGTAACACTTGCCAAGAATTCTCTAGGCACATACATAATGAGATGAAAATTCTTGCCTAAATAAGTTCTGAAGATTTCTGCATTTTATATTTGCATACAGATTCAGATGTGGATTTCCCCTTTCAGCAAGAATGGTGTAAACCTGAGAATTATGCAGCATGTCTTAGAATTAATGTGATCTTTTTATTTCCAGATTTAACATATAACCTCAGCCCAAAAGCTATCCTCCGCTACATGGTCCAAAAAAACGGTGTATAAAAGGTATTCTCACAAAAACCACTAAATCGCAATGTTTTCATACACTAGCACAAGCATGACAACGTACAGAGTGCCAGGGCGATGTCTAATACCTCTCAGCATCATTGAAGGTTTACAGCTTGTAAAGGATATCCATCAGGAGACATCATTGTCTTAAGATCAAAGGTTTCTGCGCTGACATAGTCTGGGCCGCCCCATGGAGGGCTGAGAAAAACTACATCGGCCTTCAAATCCTGAGCGATGCACATGAAGTCAGCGCGGATCAGCTCAATGCGATCGGCAACTCCGTACACCATAGCGTTATTGTAGGCCAAATCCAACTTTACAGGGTCAATATCCACAGCAATTACTGCAGAAAAAAAACAAAACAAAATGCACACAAGCATTAGTTAATGGCTAAAGTCAACCAAAGCAAAAGAATAATTAAGCATAAGTACAGGATCATATCACTGAACTGCAGAGTATGTGGCGTTTGCTCTAATTTTGTGCCCAGTCCTTAACATTACTATTAATGTATCCGAGACACCCCCCCCCGACCATCAGCCATTAGCTATGGGGAACCAGGTAGGGGTTTTATCTCCCTGCAGCACCCCCATGGGAGAAGAAGGGAATTTTGTTTACTTACCGTAAATTCCTTTTCTTCTAGCTCCAATTGGGAGACCCAGACAATTGGGTGTATAGCTACTGCCTCCGGAGGCCACACAAAGCATTACACTTAAAAGTGTAAGGCCCCTCCCCTTCTGCCTATACACCCCCCGTGGGATCACGGGTTCCTCAGTTTTAGTGCCAAAGCAAGAAGGAGGAAAGCCAATAACCGGTTTAAGAACAAATTCAATCCGAAGGAACATCGGAGAACCGAAACCAGTCAACATGAACAACATGTGTACCCGAACCAACAAAAATCCCTAAGCAAACAGGGCGGGTGCTGGGTCTCCCAATTGGAGCTAGAAGAAAAGGAATTTACGGTAAGTAAACAAAATTCCCTTCTTCTTTGTCGCTCCTAATTAGGAGACCCAGACAATTGGGACGTCCAAAAGCAGTCCCTGGGTGGGTATAATAACCCCTCGTGATAGGACCGTAAAAACAGCCCTACCCTACAGGTGGGCCGTCGCCGCCTGAAGGACTTGTCTACCTAGGCTGGCGTCCGCCGAAGCGTAGGTATGCAATTGATAGTGTTTGGTAAAAGTGTGCAGACTCGACCAGGTAGTCGCCTGGCACACCTGCTGAGCCGTAGCCTGGTGTCGTAATGCCTAGGACGCACCCACGGCTCTGGTAGAATGGGCCTTCAGCCCTGAGGGAACCGGAAGCCGAGCAGAACGGTAGGCTTCAAGAATTGGTTCCTTGATCCACCGAGCTAGGGTGGATTTGGAAGCTTGCGACCCTTTGCGCTGACCAGCGACAAGGACAAAGAGTGCATCCGAGCGGTGCAGGGGCGCCGTGCGGGAAATGTAGATCCTGAGCGCTCTCACGAGATCCAACAATGCAAATCCTTTTCACATTGATGAACTGGATGAGGGCACAAGGAAAGCAAGGAGATATCCTGATTAAGATGAAACGGGGATACCACCTTAGGGAGGAACTCCGGAATAGGTCGCAAGACCACCTTGTCCTGGTGAATCACCAGGAAGGGAGATTTGCATGACAGCGCTGCTAGCTCGGACACTCTCCGGAGAGACGTGACCGCTACTAGAAAGGCCACTTTCTGTGAAAGGCGAGAAAGGGAAACATCCCTCATAGGCTCGAAAGGCGGCTTCTGAAGAACAATTAGAACCCTGTTCCGATCCCAGGGCTCTAACGGCCGCTTGTAAGGAGGGACGATATGACAGACCCCTTGCAGGAACGTGCGTCCCTGAGGAAGTCGTGCTAGGCGCTTCTGAAAAAATACAGATAGCGCTGAGACTTGTCCCTTGAGGGAGCTGAGCGACAAACCTTTTTCCAACCCGGATTGCAGGAAGGAAAGAAAAGTAGGCAAACTAAATGGCCAGGGAGAGACTCCCTGAGCAGAGCACCAAGACAAGAATATTTTCCACGTCCTGTGGTATATCTTGGTGGAGGTAGGTTTTCTGGCCTGTCTCATGGTGGCAATGACCTCTTGAGACAATCCTGAACCCGCTAGGATCCAGGACTCAATGGCCACACAGTCAGGTTCAGGGCCGCAGAATTCTGATGGAAAAATGGCCCTTGAGACAGCAAGTCTGGTCGGTCTGGTAGTGCCCACGGTTGGCCTACCGCGAGGTGCCACAGATCCGGGTACCACGACCTCCTTGGCCAGTCTGGTGCGACGAGGATGGCGCGGCGGCAGTCGGACCTGATCTTGCGCAGCACTCTGGGCAACAGAGCCAGAGGTGGAAACACATAAGGAAGCCGGAACTGCGACCAATCTTGAACTAAGGCGTCTGCCGCCAGAGCTCGGTGATCGTGAGACCATGCCATGAAAACTGGGACCTTGTTGTTGTGCCGAGACGCCATTAGGTGGACGTCCGGCATCCCCCAGCGGCGACAGATCTCTTGAAACACGTCCGGGTGAAGAGACCATTCCCCTGCGTCCATACCCTGGCGACTGAGGAAGTCTGCTTCCCAGTTATCCACGCCTGGGATGTGAACTGCGGATATGGTGGAAGCCGTGTCTTCCACCACGTCAGAATCCGCCGGACTTCCTGGAAGGCTTGCCGACTGCGAATTCCTCCTTGGTGGTTGATGTATGCCACCGCTGTGGAGTTGTTCGACTGAATACGGATCTGCTTGCCTTCCAGCCACTGCTGGAAGGCTTGTAGAGCAAGATACAGTGCTCTGATCTCCAGAACGTTGATCTGAAGAGTGGACTCTTGCTGAGTCCACATACCTTGAGCCCTGTGGTGGAGAAAGACTGCTCCTCACCCTGACAGATTCGCATCTGTCGTCACTACCGCCCAGGAGGGGGGTAGGAAGGATTTCCCTTTCGACAATGAGGTGGGAAGCAGCCACCATCGAAGAGAATCCTTGGCCGCCTGAGAGAGAGAGACGTTGCTGTCGAGGGACCTCGACCTCCCGTCCCATTGGCGGAGAATGTCCCATTGTAGTGGACGCAGATGAAACTGCGCGAAAGGGAGTGCCCCTATTGCTGCCACCATCTTCCCTAGGAAGTGCATGAGGCGTCTCAAGGGGTGTGACTGACCGTAAAGGAGAGATTGCACCCCTGTCTGCAATGAACGCTATTTGACAAGCGGAAGCTTCACCACCGCTGAGAGAGTATGAAACTCCATGCCAAGATATGTTATCGACTGGGTCGGGGTTAGATTCGACTTGGAAAAGTTGATGATCCCCCCGAAACCCTGGAGGGTCTCCAGCGCCACGTTCAGGCTGTGTTGGCATGCCTCTTGAGAAGGCGCCTCGACCAGCAGATCGTCTAAGTAAGGGATCACGGAGTGTCCCTGAGAGTGTAGGACTGCAACTACAGCTGCCATGACTTTGGTGAAGACCCGTGGGGCTGTCGCCAGACCAAAAGGCAGGGCTACGAACTGAAGGTGTTCGTCTCCTATAACGAAGCGTAGAAAACGCTGATGCTCTGGAGCAATCGGTACGTGGAGATAAGCATCCTTGCTGTCTATCGATGCTAGGAAATCTCCTTGAGACATTGCGGCGATGACGGATCGGAGGGATTCCATCCGGAACCGTCTGGTTCCCACGTGGTTGTTGAGAAGCATTAGGTCCCGAACGGGACGGAAAGACCCGTCCTTTTTTGGTACCACAAACAAATTGGAGTAAAAACCGTGACCTTGCTCTTGAAGAGGAACAGGGATCACCACTCCTTCCGCCTTTAGAGTGCACACCGCCTGCAGGAGAGCATCGGCTCGGTCGGGAGGCGGAGACGTTCTGAAGAATCGAGGTGGAGGACGAGAACTGAACTCTATCCTGTACCCGTGAGACAGAATGTCTCGCACCCAACGGTCTTGGACCTGTGGCAGCCAAATGTCGCCAAAGCGGGAGAGCCTGCCACCGACCGAGGATGCGGAGGGAGGAAACCGGAAGTCATGAGGAAGCCGCCTTGGTAGCGGGTCTTCCTCCGGCTGTCTTTTTTGGGCGTGACTGAGCCCGCCAAGAATCTGAACTCCTCTGATCCTTTTGAGTCCTTTTGGACGAGGATAATTGGGACCTGCCCGAACCTCGAAAGGACCGAAACCCCGACTGTCCCATCCTCTGTTGGGGTTTGTCTTGTCTGGGCTGAGGTAAGGATGAATCCTTACCCTTGGACTGTTTTATGATTTCATCCAAGCGCTCACCAAACAGCCGGTCACCAGAAAATGGCAAACTGGTTAAACATTTTTTTTTTTTTTTTTGGAAGCAGAATCTGCTTTCCATTCCCTTAACCACAAGGCTCTGCGTAAAACCACGGAGTTAGCAGATGCCACTGCCGTACGGCTCGTAGAGTCCAGGACAGCATTAATCGCGTAAGACGCAAATGCAGACATTTGAGAGGTTAAGGATGCCACCTGCGGAACAGATGTACGTGTGACCGTGTCAATCTGTGCAAGACCAGCTGAAATAGCTTGGAGTGCCCATACGGCTGCGAATGCAGGAGCAAACGACGCGCCGATAGCCTCATAGATGGATTTCAACCAGAGCTCCATCTGTCTGTCAGTGGCATCTTTAAGTGCAGCCCCATCCTCCACTGCAACTATGGATCTAGCCGCAAGCCTGGAGATAGGGGGATCCACCTTGGGACACTGGGTCCAGCTCTTGACCACATCAGGAGGAAAGGGATAACGTGTATCCTTAAGCCGTTTGGAGAAACGCTTATCTGGATAAGCGTGGTGTTTCTGGACTGACTCTCTAAAGACAGAATGGTCCAGAAAAATACTTAATTTCCGCTTGGGAAATCTGAAATGGAATTTCTCCTGTGAAGCTGACTCCTCCACTTGAGGAGCTGGGGGAGAAATATCCAACATTTTATTGATGGACGCGATAAGATTGTTCACTATGGCGTCACCATCAGGAGTATCTCGGGATCAGAATCCTGATCAGCTATTTCCGGCTCATGACACAGAGAATCCTCCTGCTGAGAGCCTGACCAGTGATATGATGTAGGGGGCCGCTCATAGCGAGCTCTCTTAGGCTGTCTGGGACTGTCGTCCGTGTTGGAATGCATGGGACACCTCCGGAGCCCGGAGCTGTTCCAAATGAGGGGGACCAGGGGACAGTGATTCAACCGTGCCCATGGTCTGCGTTACTGGTCTAGACTGCAAAGTTTCTAGGATTTTAGTCATAGTCACGGATAATCTATCAGCAAAGCTGCAAACTCTGTCCCCGTCACCTGGACAGTATTCACAGGTGGTTCTCCCTGGGTCACCTCTAGCAGAGGCCCCGGCCGAACAAGTGCCACAGGGGCTGAGCACTGCACACAATGGGGGTCAGTGGAACCTGCCGGTAGAGTAGCCCCACATGCGGTACAGGCAGGATAGAAAGCCTGTGCCTTGGCACCCTTGGTTTTGCGGACGACATGCTGTTGTCTCAGAGCAATCCAAGAGGGTATATAGTGAAGAATTACCAGCGCCAGTACAGTGCAATGTATAGCATAAAAATACAAATGAACACTGCAGCACAAGTGGGGTAGGCACCAAAGGTGTCGCTTACCGCCCGCTGAAAGCGGGTGTGTGGTCGCTAGAATCCCGTGCCTGGGTCTCCCATAACTTGTCTCCCCTTCTCCAGCTCAAACAGCACGTCAGGAATGGCTGCCGGCGTTCAGTGAAGAGGGGCGGACCGTGGGCGTGCCTCAGACGAAGAGCGGGAAACCAGCATCTCACTGTGTTCAGTGTGAGGGCTGGAGTATGTAAAGTAAACTCCAGCCCTCGGCGCTGACGTTCTGCACAGCGTCCCGCCCCCACTCTGACTGGCAGGCCTGGGGGCGGGAACGAAACGAACTAGGCCGGAAAAAGCCGGGGACTGTAGTAGTAAGCGCGGCCGTCAAATATGCACGGCGAGCGCGGAAGTCCCCGGCGAACCATAAGTCCCAGCCGCGCCGCAGTTAAAACTGACAGCAGCGGCCGGCGCGACCGTTTCCAAACCATTAACTCCTTCAGCAAGCTGAAGATAGTGTGGCACACGCGCACAGCGCTATTGTCCCGGGCGCACTAACACACCCAGCAATGCTGGTGTGTGTGTGCGCGACTTGCACGGGGACACAGAGTACCTTAATGTAGCAGGGCCATGTCCCTGACGATACTCAGCTCCATGTCCAGCAGATCCCAGGGGCTGTGGATGGAGCACGGTCTCAGTGCCTGGAGACCGGTAAAATCCCACTTCACCCAGAGCCCTAAGGGGGATGGGGAAGGATGCAGCATGTGGGCTCCAGCCTCCGTACCCGCAATGGGTACCTCAACCTTAACAAACACCGCCGACAAAGAGTGGGGTGAGAAGGGAGCATGCTGGGGGCCCTAGTATCGGCCCTCTTTTCTTCCATCCGACATAGTCAGCAGCTGCTGCTGACTAAACAGTGGAGCTATGCGTGGATGTCAGCCTCCTTCGCACAAAGCTTGAAAACTGAGGAACCCGTGATCCCACGGGGGGTGTATAGGCAGAAGGGGAGGGGCCTTACACTTTTAAGTGTAATGCTTTGTGTGGCCTCCGGAGGCAGTAGCTATACACCCAATTGTCTGGGTCTCCCAATTAGGAGCGACAAAGAAATTAAGTATTGCATCACTCCTATTGAAATCAGTAGCCTGTGTAATACTACCACATGTTCAGTCCGTTAGGGTGAGGACAGCTCTTTTCCATTATGGCTAATAAATGAGGAGCCGAAATAAGCGTAGCACTCCAAACTGCCGAAAACAATGGGATTTATTAACCCAAGCTTCATAGACATACATTCAATAAAGCACATTTCTCTTTGAAGTTTGCAGTGCTGCTCTCAGCTCTTTTTTTCCTTCTGGTCCTATTCATACTACAATGTGTCATTATTCTGCGTTTCTTTTTGTAAGTATGGGAAAATTAAAAGAAACATTTCTACTAATGTCAGCACTGATTTTTACAATGACTTTTTGTGGATGAACAATACCATCAGATGGATTCAGTGATCCTACATTGACTTTGTTTTTCAAGAGTGTAATAGCAAAAGGAATCCATTAAAAAATGCATACAAAGTCATGACGAAAGTGTTGGCATGCTTGAAATTGTTCCACAAAATTAAGTGTTTCACTCAGAAAAGTTTTGCAATTACACATGTTTTGTTATACACATTTATTTCCTTTGTGTGTGTTGTTACAACCCCAAAAAGAGAGGGAAAAAAAAAAAAAGACAAATTGGACATAATTTCACACTAACCCCAGAAAAAGGTCAGACAAAAAAAGTGGGTAAAAAAAAAAAACCCAAACCAACACTTTTTTTAAGCAAGTTAGGCTAGTTCAAGCTCCCTTGTGGCAAGTAACAGGTGTGGGCAATATGAAAATCACACGTGAAACCAAATAAAAAGGGGAGAAGTTGACTCAATCTTTGCATTGTGTGTCTGTGTGTGTGACACTAAGCATGGAGAACACAAAAGATAAGAAGAGAACTGCGAGGACCAAAATTTTTGAAAAATACTAACAATCTCAAGGTTACAAGTCCATCCACAGAGATCTTGATTTTACTTTGTCCACGGTGTGCAAAATAATCAAGAAGTCTACAACCCAAGACACTGTAGCTAATCCCCCGGGATGTGAATGGCAGAGAAAAATTTATGAAAAGGTTGAAACACAGAATAGTCCGAATGGTAAATAAGCAGCCCTAATCACGTTCCAAAGAAATTCAAGCTGTTCTGCAGGCTCAGAGTGCATCAATGTCAGAGCAAACTATCTATCAAAATTTGAATTAAATGAAATGCTATGGGAGGAGATCCAGGAGGACCCCACTGATGACACAGATATAAAAAGCTAGACTGCAGTTTGCCAAAATGTACATGAGTAACCCAAAATCTTTCTGGGAAAACATCTTGTGGACAGATGAGACAAAGATTCAGCTTTTTAGTAAAGCACAGCATTCTACTGTTTACCAAAAAGGGAACGAGGCCTACAAAGAAAAGAACACACTACAAATATGGTGGAGTTTCAAGGCTCATTTGGGGGTGGGTTTGCTGCCTCCAGAATTGGGTGCTTTCACTGCGTGCAAATCATGTAATCTGAAGATTACCAAATGATTTGGAGTTGTAACGTAGTGCTTAGTATCAGAAAGCCGGGTTTGTGTCTTAGGTCAAGGGTCTTCCAGCAGGACAATGACTTAAAACATATTTTAAGAAGAACCTAGAAATGAATGGAAACAAAGCGTGGAAGAATTCTCAAGTGGCCAAAATTAGTCCGGATCAAAATCCCATTCAACACCTCTGAAGAATCTTAAAATTGCTGTTGGGAGATGGCGCCCTTAGATTCTGAGAGACTTTGAGCAGTTTGCAAAAGAAGAGTCCAAAATTCCAGTTCAGAGGTATAAAGAAGCTTGATGATGTTGTAGGAACAGATTGATTGCAGTTATTTATTCCAAAGGGTGTGTAAGTAAATATTAAGTTGAGGGTGCCAACAATTTTGACCCGGCCATTTTTTGATGTTGTGTAAAATTATGTTCAATTTGACTTTCTTTCTGTTTTTTTTTGTGTTGTTCCTATACACACACACAAAAGAAATAAACATGTATATAGCAAAACATGTGTAAATGTAATAATTTTCAGGAGAAATACTTAATTTCCTGGAACAATTTCACGGAGGCCATTAGTTTTGGCCAGGACTGTACCATAAATGTCTAATGGGTAAGGTGGTGGAACCCTTAGCCAACTTCAAAAACTGGGTCACCTGACTGTAGACCAGTCTGCTGAGGTGGAGCATGAGTATAATGGTGATGGCCATGCACCCCTCTCTGGGAAATTCTCATCACCTTTAACTGAGATTTTGCATTTGTCTACTCAGAAGAAAGCTTACCGTGCATTCCAGCTAATGCAAACTGAATGGCATTGCCACCGACACCACAAAAAGCGTCCACTACGACAGCACTACTGATGCACTGCCTCACACGGTGCGCAATGTGTTCTGCAATCTTTTCTGGAGTAACCGAAAACCAACCTTCTGCAAAATATAAAAACACAAGAGTTCGTTATGGGGGAAACCTGGCCATGGTCCGTCTTCAGACTGCATATGGGCATGAAGACTGAGATAATGTAGTCTAACGGATTGTATATTATTGCGTTTGTGGCAATATTTCTACACACACAGACAAATTTCATTGTCTTAAATGCCTGAGACAAATTAATCAATGATTCACTCCATTTATTACACAATTTCTAGTATGTGCACCAAAACTTAAAAAATGACGAAAATAAAGATTTTTGGAACTCACTGTAAAATCTTTCTCGTAACCTTCACTGGGTGACATAAGAAACATGAGTTAATATGCTGCCACCAGAGGGCTGACACTAAGAAGATATCTTTAAAAAAATAAAAAAAGAAAAGAAGCCAACTCCTCCTTGGGCAGGCGACACCCAGGTTATTCAGTTAGTGCAAAACCAGTAAGAAGAGTGAAACAAAGACCCTTCCCCACCCCTCAAACAAAGGAGGCTAAGGGAAAGAGGTTTTATGGTGAGTACCAAAAATCTTTAATTCTCAGTCACTTCATTGGAGGACACAGGAACAGCTTTAGGATGTCCCATTGTTCCTGAGGTGGTGACACTAATACCAGTAGTATAGATGGAAGAATATCAATCTCTCAGGTTTAGGCTACATTCACATAACCGTTCCGTTTTTGTGGACCGCAGAAAACGGTCTGTTTTTTTCACGGATGCATCCGTGTGGCATCTGTGTGACATCTGTTCCGTATATGGTTCATGTGTCATCCGTGTGTCATCTGTGTGCCTTCCATTTTTTTTGCGGACCGCAAAAAACGGAAGCAGCAAGAAAGATAAATATATGAATAGATATAGAGATGGATAGATAGATATAGAGACAGAGAGATAGAGGGATGAATGAATGAATGAATGGAGGGATAGATAGATAGATAGATAGACCTATATAATGTCCCACCTCCCTGCATATTCTAAGTTGGCACCCTTTTGTGACTTTCATGTGACACTAAAGGGTGCTTAGCCTTGTATTTAGCCAAAAAATAAATAAATAATAAAAACAATGACATGGGATCCCCCCTATCTTTTGTAGCCAGCTAGGTTAAAGCAAACGGCTGCAGCCTGCAAACCACAGCTGGCAGCTTCACCTTGGCTGGTAATCCAAAACAGAGGGCACCCCACGCTGTTATTTTAAATTAAATAAATAATTTAAAACAAAAACCATGTTATTGGACACTCCCCAGCCTAAAAATAGCAGGCTACAGCCGCCCCAGAAGTGGCGCATCTATTAGATGCGCCAATCCTGGTGCTTCTCCCCAGATCATCCAGTTGCCCTGGTGCGGTGGCAAACGGGGTAATATATGGGGTTAATACCAGATGTGTAATATCACCAGGCATCAAGCCCTGGGGTGGTGATGTCAGGCGTCTATCAGATACCCAACATCACATCCCAGTCAGTAATAAAAAAAAAAAAAAAAGACGACAAACACATTTTTATTTGAAAAAAACACTCCCCCAACACATTTCCTCTTTCACAATTTATTAGAAAGAAAAACAAATCTAGGTCTGGTGTAATTCAAGGGGGTCCTACGACGATCCATACCATAGTCAATGTCCCAGTCAATGAAGAACAGAATGTTCCCCATTGGCTGGGAGAGCCGTGCAGCGACCTGAGCTAACATCAATAGGTCAGCCCAGGTCACTGCAGGGCATGACTAGCGCTGCTGTCAGGAGGTTAGCAAAGGTACATTACCTGCGGTGATCGCTGAACTCCTTACAGCAGCGCTGTCACTGAGTTCAATGACCGCCGCCTTCACAAACCAAGTATCGAAAGCGGCCCATGACATCACCGCTAGTCACAGTCTCGCGTCGACAGCGAGAGGTGATGTGACAAGCGGCGGGCATGGAAGACAGTGACGAGCGCTGACGCCAGGAGGTAATGAACTTTGTACTAACCTCCTGACGGCAACGCTTGTCATCCCCGCAGCTGCTGACACTGCTGTGCGGGCAGCTGCGGACACACTACAGTGCGGGCAGCTGCTAACACTGCTGTGCGGGCAGCTGCGGACACACTGCAGTGCGGGCAGCTGCTGACACTGCTGTGCGGGCAGTCGCGAGGCTGGCGCTGGAGCGAAACACAGACTGCACGGGCACCCGACGGAAGTCACACAGAAGTGCCTCCGTGTGGCTTGAGGGTATTTTGCGGACCCATTGACTTGTATTGAGTCACGGTCCGTTATTACGGAACAGAATAGCACATGTTCCATAATAACGGAACGGACATACGGCATCCGATGTGTTTTTTTGTAGGATCGGATACATACTGAAGTTCTACCGTGTGCCATCCGATCCTACATAAGAGACATTGAAAAAGATGGTCCTGTCCGTGGGTCCGCAAAAAAACAGGAACTGACCAGGACAAACGGAACGGTCATGTGAATGAGCCCTAATACAGGAGCACCCAGCCGCTTATAGTTCCCCTCTGCTAAGTCTTGGATCCTTAGACGCAAAGGTAAGAGCGTGATAACAATATAGACAGAAGACTAAGCAGATGCTCTATGGAACAGAGGAACTGATGCCTGAAGATGGAAGACCAAGAAGGCTT
The DNA here is from genome assembly GCF_048569485.1 of Anomaloglossus baeobatrachus. Taxonomy (NCBI): domain Eukaryota; kingdom Metazoa; phylum Chordata; class Amphibia; order Anura; family Aromobatidae; genus Anomaloglossus; species Anomaloglossus baeobatrachus. The sequence continues at coordinate 134,846,637 of NC_134358.1, forward strand.
CTACCTCCTAAATAAAAGAGGAGAGAGCCATGCCCTCTCAGGGGCACCTTAGCTCAGCTCAATCTTCTACATCGGCAGATTCAAATGAGAAAACTGTAGCCCTTGAGATGATTTAACAACTACCAAAGCATAACGGCATGAATGACAAAGCAACCGAATGTCCAAACAGAGCTGCGAGAGACAGGTAGAGCTGCGCAGCTCTCACTACATCAGACTATGTAAGAACCTCTCTGTGAGACAAGAGGTGAAGTAACTAAAGGAAGGTGAGTAATCTCATTAGGTGAAAGGTGGACAATCATACCATACTAAAGTAAAAGGAGGGAGAAAAACATCAGGCCGCTCTGTCCCAGAGAAGGAGAGAGACAAGTGAGAGACCCCTTTGGGCTGCACCTGATGGAAGAGGTTGCTACAGAGGAATCACCCTGCTGGAAAGTCAAAATGAAAGAGTTATCTTTAATTGTCATGAAAAAAATGGACTGAAGGGTGTTCAAGATCAGATTGTTGTCCACCACATCCAGCAGGATTATAACCGGCTGGTAATCCTTTTCTGTGGCCTAAAAGTTAAGTTCCACTGGACCAGCATAGCCAAGGAAGGAACCTTGATTGGGAGTCAACCCTGGCGCAAGGCAGGCAACCAAAAATTAAAAAGGAGGATATTGCCATAAAAGAGCTGCCCACAGGTCACTGCTCACCTAAGAACAAGAAGCTTTCTAATCTTAGTGTTAGAAATGTGATGTCTAAGGCCTTTTTCTTTAATCCTACCCAGAAAAAGCTAATGTAAAAGGTTTGAAGCCTTGCAAACTGCGGATGGAACAATGCTGCCGGTAAACTAAATGACCAAGAAATTGGGTAGAAAGGGAGATCGTGGGCAAAGGTCTATCTGACTGACTTGAGCTCTGGAATCAATCTGATGAATCCTAAGCTTAGCAGGATTACAAAATATTCAGTCGAAACTGGAGATGGAGTAACCTGTCCAAACAGGGAAAGACCAAGATTCCACTGCAGTGTAGAAGAGCCCAGACCTCCACCCTGACCAATCACCTATTGGGAGAAACTCTAGTGGAGGAAATGGGCTTCTTAGAAGACCATCAGAAACCTAAAATCTCCAAACAACCTGGCAGTCCAGGCCACAGAACAAAAGTTGATTGCCTGAACGACCTGCCTGAATGCTGGAATTAAACGAACCTGGCCAGCACTTCCCTAGGTTGGTAAAAAGATGGAAACACTTCTAGTACTTCTATCTATTATTCTCTAATCCAGTTATCAATGACTGTGGACAGTAATGTGGAGACTGCCTTGTGGAACCGAAATAGCAAAGTGCTGACCAAGCAGCCTCAAAGGGGGCTTCAATAGCATCTAAAGGTGGCGTATTACTCAGGGACAATCCCTGCACAAGGCACATAATCTTGGGGACTCCTTGAGGAAACGAAGCACACTGGCAAAAAGGTCAGACTGTCAAGGGGATAAGGGATGGTCTGTCTAGGGCTTTGGATGTGCCAATCCAAATGTATCTAATCAATTGTCCAAGATACCATGAACAAAGGTGGGCTGAAGAAGCCAAGATGAGTGAAACACACCAGCATCCTGCACTGCAAAACAAAAAGGACTAGCTGAGAGAGGCAGTCAACCCTGCCTCTAAAATTAAAGGAAAAGCTAGAGTAGGGCTACCTGGACTGCCTGTGTGATGCGCTAAGTTACACTAAATAACTGGGTGTTGGCAACCCAGGTGTAGCCTGGTAGGGAGAAGACAGAGATTTTTGTAAGATGTATTTTTATTGTCAGCCTCCAGGTCGCAGCATATAATCTATGGTTCTCGTTTTCTCCAATGAAATGTCAGAGATAAAAACAAAAAGGTGTCGCTGCTGTCCGGTCCAGCGCTTTCTCTCTGTTGCAATTCCCGTACTCCTTCTACCCAGCCCAGTATGGACGACGTGACCTACGTCATCCACACAAGTCAGCATTGCGGTTCTGTGCAGGCACGCTCAGGGCAGATCAAAGTATTGTAGTGCGCATGCACGGGCGGTTTCCCATCTTTCCTTGCGCATGCGCATTACAGTACTTTGAGCTGCCCTGAGGAGGGCAGATCAAAGCGCACCTGTGCAGGACCGCAATGCCGGCTTGTGTGGGTGATGTGTAGGACGCATCATCCATACTGGGCTGGGGCAAATCAGGATGTAGATTGCAGAAGAGAGGAGGAGCCAGACCGGAGAGAAGAGACACCCATTGGACCGGACTGTCCCTAGGTGAGTATAATAAAAGTGATTTTTTCATTCTACAGAGTGGCCTGGGCTCTTATATACAGTGTTCTAGAATGCTATATATAAGAGCTCAGTGGTGATGGACGCAGGTTATAGTTGCCAAATCTGGTGACAGGTTTCCTTTAAGGGGCAATCTATGATTACTATAGAGAGGCAGAATTGAAGCAAGGACATGCACAATTTGGCACAATGTGTAGTATTTTAGATACTGTGCATTTTGTACAGGTATGGACTGCATTATTAAAAGGTTAGATTTCTCTAAAACCAAAAAGATTAAATTGGTGTATTTTATGGCCTATACATGAACTGTAATGGTCGGAGTGATAACCTCAGACATAAATGAAGCTGTAACTTCAGGCCAGGAAACCGGCGGTCAGTCTGTAAACAGACTGTGAAAAATACACCTCTGCCTTGTTATAAGAGACACATTACTTTGACAGTACACAATTCCCTGGTGGTCATGCTCGATCCTTGAGCTTTTTGGGAGGGGGTGATCAAAGAGGGTACTGGTGTGACAATCCCCCCTCTCCAGAAGCGCTACTGCTATATTCCTTATGTGCAAATCTGTCTACAAAAAATCCTTCCTACAGCATCTACTTCAGGCTGCCAAGACGATAATTCACTGGCATTAGAGGATACAGACCCCACTTTTCTAGAATGATTTGTTGAAATATCTATAGTGCATTGCAAAAGTATTCGTCCCCCTTGAATTTTGCAACCTTTTCCCACATTTCAGGCTTCAAACAAAGATAAAAAATGTAAATTTTATGGTGAAGAATCAACAAGTGGGACACAATTGTGAAGTTGAATGAAATTTATTGCTTATTTTAAACTTTTGTAAAAAAACAAATTGAAAATTGGGGGGTGCAATATTATTCGTCCCCTTTACTTTTAGTGCAGCAAACTTGCTCCAGAAGTTCATTGAGGATCTCTGAATGATCCAATGTTGTCCTAAATGACTGATGATGATAAATATAAGCCACCTGTGTGTAATTTAGCCTACGTATAAATGCACCTGCTCTGTGATAGTCTCAATGTTCTGTTTAAAGCACAGAGAGCATCATGTAGACCAAGGAACACAACAGGCAGGTCCGTGATACTGTTGTAGAGATGTTTAAAGCCATATTTCATTACAAAAAGATTTCTACAACTTTAAACATCCCAAGAAGCACTGTGCAAGTGATCATATTGAAATGGAAGGAGTATCATACCACTGCAAATCTACCAAGAACCAGCCGTTCCTCAAAAATTTCATCTCAAACAAGGAGAAGACTGATCAGAGATGCAGCCAAGAGGCCCACGATCACTCTGGATGAACTGCAGAGATCTACAGCTGAGGTGGGAGAGTCTGTCCATAGGACAACAATCAGTCGTACACTGCACAAATCTGGCCTTTATGGAAGACAGGCAAGAAGAAAGCCATTTCTTAAAGATAGCCATAAAAAGTGTTGTTTAAAGTTTGCCACAAGCCACCTGCGAGGCACACCAAATATGTGGAAGAAGGTGCTCTTGTCAAATGAATCCAAAAATCGAACTATTTGGGCACAATGCCAAACGATATGTTTGGTGGAAAAGCAACACAGCTCATCACCCTGAGCACACGATCACCACTGTCAAACATGGTGGTGGCAGCATCATGGTTTGGGCCTGCTTTTCTTCAGCAGGGACAGGGAAGATGGTTAAAATTGATGGGAAGATGGATGGAGCCAAATACAGGACCATTCTTGAAGAAGAAAACCTGTTGGAATCTGCAAAAGACCTGAGTCTGGGACGGAGATTTGTCTTCCAACAAAACAATGATCCCAAACAAAGCAAAATCTACAATGGAATGGTTCACAAATAAACGTATCCAGGTGTTAGAATGGCCAAGTCACAGTCCAGACCTGAATCCAATCGAGAATCTGTGGAAAGAGCTGAAACTGCTGTTCACAAACGCTCTCCATCCAGCCTCACTCAGCTCGAGCTATTTGCAAAGGAAGATTGGGCAAGAGTTTCAGTCTCTTGATGTGCCTATCACAAGCGAATTGCAGCTGTAATCGCAGCAAAAGGTAGCACTACAAAGTATTAACTTAAAGGGGACGAATAATATTGCACACCCCAATTTTCAGTTTTTTTTTTTTAAAGTTTAAAATAAGCAATAAATTTCATTCAACTTCACAATTGTGTCCTACTTGTTGATTCTTCACCATAAAATTTAAAAATTTTTATCTTTATGTTTGAAGCCTGAAATGTGGGAAAAGGTTGAAAAATTCAAGGGAGCTGAATACTTTTGCAAGGCACTGTACAATCCACTGTATGGAAACACTAATAACTCAAACAACAAGGAGTACCACTGCTACTTAGTGGTCTTAATGGCAGGCCTTCCTATACTAAAATAATTTGAGACTAGTCCCTTGCTCTTTTTTATTAATTAATTATTATTATTATTATTATTATATCTGGTCAACTTTGTTGTATTATTTGCAGTACTCAAATATCGAACATTCCCCAAGTTGAAACCCCAATTTTAAGATTGTTCTGTTTTCTCCTATTCTTGTGTCTCAATTGTTCTCCCCCCACTCTTTTTCACTCTTTCCCTTTAATTGTCCTTCTTTCTGTCTTTTTTATGTGATGATCTCTATATACATTCTGTATATCACTTTTATTGTTTTATGTTGATTGTCGACTACTTTATTGAAAAATCAATAAAACTTTAAATGAGAAAGTATGCTTAACAACATTCAGACAAGCCTGTGACATACTGGGAGAATGTAGTCTGGTCAGATGAGATCAAAATTTAACTCTTTGGATGTTGTAATACACAACTTGTTTGGAGGCCAAAAGGCACTGCAAATCACCCCAATTACACCCTACCAACAGGGAAGTTTGAAGGTGCAAACATTATGGTGTGGGGATGTTTTTCAGCATATGGCACTAGGGAACATCCAATTATTGAAATGACAAATGTACTGAGACATTCTTGATAAAAATCTGCTGCCATCTACCAGGATGATGAAGATGAAACGAGGGTGGACAATTCACCAAGGCAATGATCCCAAACACACAGCAAAGGAAATTATCAATTGAAAAAATTATCAAAAGAAAAAATAAAGCTGCTAGAATGGTCCAGCCAATCACCTGACCTGAATCCAATAGAAAATTTATGGAAAGAGCTAAAGGTCAGATTTCATAGAAGGAGCTCACAGGACCTTCAGGATTTAAAGAGTGTTTGTGTGGAAGAATGGCCCAAAAGCACACCTGAGCAATGCATTAGACTAGTTTCTCCATGCAGGAGGTATTTTGAAGCGGTTATCACCAATAAAAGGCTTTTGTATGAAGTATTAAATACATTTCAGTAATTGTGTTCAATACTTTTTCCCTGTGTTCTCATTATTACACATTACTAAATGTATTGGTTTCAAAGAAATCTATGGTTTGATGTCTTTGTGTGTTTTACTGACATTTGGGGAGAAGAAGGGAATTTTGTTTACTTACCGTAAATTCCTTTTCTTCTAGCTCTAATTGGGAGACCCAGACAATTGGGTGTATAGGCTATGCCTCCGGAGGCCGCACAAAGTATTACACTTAAAAGTGTTAAGCCCCTCCCCTTCTGCCTATACACCCCCCGTGCTCCCACGGGCTCCTCAGTTTTGGTGCAAAAGCAAGAAGGAGGAAAAAGAATTATAAACTGGTTTAAAGTAACTTCAATCCGAAGGAATATCGGAGAACTGAAACCATTCAACATGAACAACATGTGTACACAAAAAAACAGGGGCGGGTGCTGGGTCTCCCAATTAGAGCTAGAAGAAAAGGAATTTACGGTAAGTAAACAAAATTCCCTTCTTCTTTGTCGCTCTATTGGGAGACCCAGACAATTGGGACGTCCAAAAGCAGTCCCTGGGTGGGTAAAATAATACCTCATAAGAGAGCCGTAAAACGGCCTCTTCCTACAGGTGGGCAACCGCCGCCTGAAGGACTCGTCTACCTAGGCTGGCATCCGCCGAAGCATAGGTATGCACCTGATAGTGCTTCGTGAAAGTGTGCAGGCTCGACCAGGTAGCCGCCTGACACACCTGCTGAGCCGTAGCCTGGTGCCTCAAAGCCCAGGACGCGCCCACGGCTCTGGTAGAATGGGCCTTCAGCCCTGAGGGAACCGGAAGCCCAGCCGAACGGTAAGCTTCGATAATTGGCTCCTTGATCCACCGAGCCAGGGTTGATTTGGAAGCCTGTGACCCTTTACGCTGCCCAGCGACAAGGACAAAGAGTGCATCCGAGCGGCGCAGGGGCGCCGTACGAGAAATGTAGAGTCTGAGTGCTCTCACCAGATCTAACAAGTGCAAATCCTTTTCACATTGGTGAACTGGATGAGGACAAAAAGAGGGTAAGGATATATCCTGATTGAGATGAAAGGGGGATACCACCTCAGGGCGAAATTCCGGAACCGGACGCAGAACCACCTTGTCCTGGTGAAACACCAGGAAAGGGGTTTTGCATGACAGCGCTGCTAGCTCAGACACTCTCCGAAGTGAAGTGACTGCTACTAGAAAAACCACTTTCTGCGAAAGGCGTGAGAGAGAAATATCCCTCATTGGCTCGAATGGTGGTTTCTGAAGAACCATCAGCACCCTGTTCAGATCCCAGGGTTCTAACGGCCGCTTGTAAGGAGGGACGATGTGACAAACCCCCTGCAGGAACGTGCGTACCTGTGGAAGTCTGGCTAGGCGCTTCTGGAAAAACACAGAGAGCGCTGAGACTTGTCCCTTAAGGGAGCCGAGCGACAAACCCTTTTCCAGTGGGCAAGGCAAAAGGCCAGGGAGAAATACCCTGAGCAGAGCACCACGACAGGAAAATTTTCCACGTCCTGTGGTAGATCTTGGCGGACGTTGGTTTCCTAGCTTGTCTCATAGTGGCAATGACGTCTTGAGATAACCCTGAAGACGCTAGGATCCAGGACTCAATGGCCACACAGTCAGGTTGAGGGCCGCAGAATTCAGATGGAAAAACGGCCCTTGAGATAGCAAGTCTGGTCGGTCTGGTAGTGCCCACGGTTGGCCGACCGTGAGATGCCACAGATCCGGGTACCACGACCGCCTCGGCCAGTCTGGAGCGACGAGGATGACGCGGCGGCAGTCGGCCCTGATCTTGCGTAACACTCTGGGCAACAGTGCCAGCGGAGGAAACACATAAGGGAGCTGAAACTGCGACCAATCCTGAACTAAGGCGTCTGCCGCCAGAGCTCTGGGATCTTGAGACCGTGCCATGAACGCCGGTACCTTGTTGTTGTGCCGGGACGCCATGAGGTCGACGTCCGGCACCCCCCAGCGGCAACAGATCTCCTGAAACACGTCCGGGTGAAGGGACCATTCCCCTGCGTCCATGCCCTGGCGACTGAGATAATCTGCTTCCCAGTTTTCCACGCCTGGAATGTGAACTGCAGAGATGGTGGAGGCCGTGGCTTCCACCCACATCAAAATCTGCCGGACTTCCAGGAAGGCTTGCCGACTGCGTGTGCCGCCTTGGTGGTTGATGTATGCCACCGCTGTGGAATTGTCCGACTGAATTCTGATCTGCTTGCCTTCCAGCCACTGCTGGAACGCTTTCAGTGCAAGATACACTGCCCGTATTTCCAGAACATTGATCTGAAGCGAGGACTCTTGCTGGGTCCACGTACCCTGAGCCCTGTGGTGGAGAAAAACCGCTCCCCACCCTGACAGACTCGCGTCCGTCGTGACCACCTCCCAGGATGGGGGTAGGAAGGATTTCCCTTTCGATAATGAAGTGGGAAGAAGCCACCACCGAAGGGAAGCTTTGGTCGCCTGCGAGAGGGAGACGTTCCTGTCGAGGGACGTCGGCTTCCTGTCCCATTTGCGTAGGATGTCCCATTGAAGAGGACGCAGGTGAAACTGCGCGAAAGGAACTGCCTCCATTGCTGCCACCATCTTCCCCAGGAAGTGCATGAGGCGCCTCAAGGTGTGTGACCGACCTTGAAGGAGAGATTGTACCCCTGTCTGTAGTGACCGCTGCTTGATCAGCGGAAGCTTCACTATCGCTGAGAGGGTATGAAACTCCATGCCAAGGTATGTCAGCGATTGGGCCGGTGTCAGATTTGACTTTGGAAAATTGATGATCCACCCGAAACTCTGGAGAGTCTCCAGGGTAGCGTCGAGGCTGTGTTGGCATGCCTCTAGAGAGGGTGCCTTGATCAACAGATCGTCCAAGTACGGGATCACCGAGTGACCCTGAGAGTGGAGGACCGCTACTACAGTAGCCATAACCTTGGTGAACACCCGTGGGGCTGTTGCCAGGCCGAGCGGCAGTGCCACGAACTGCAGGTGTTCGTTTCCTATGGCGAAGCGCAAGAAGCGCTGGTGCTCTGGAGCAATCGGTACGTGGAGATAAGCATCTTTGATATCGATCGATGCAAGGAAATCTCCCTGGGACATTGACGCGATGACGGAGCGGAGGGATTCCATCCGGAACCGCCTGGTCTTTACGTGTTTGTTGAGAAGTTTCAGGTCCAGGACAGGTCGGAAAGACCCGTCCTTCTTTGGGACCACAAACAAGTTGGAGTAAAAACCGTGGCCCTGTTGCTGAAGAGGAACAGGGACCACCACTCCTTCTGCCTTCAGAATGCCCAGCGCCTGCAGAAGAGCCTCGGCTCGCTCGGGAGGCGGGGATGACCTGAAGAATCGAGTCGGGGGACGAGAGGTGAACTCTATCTTGTAACCGTGAGACAGAATGTCTCTCACCCAACGGTCTTTTACCCGTGGCAGCCAGGTGTCGCAAAAGCGGGAGAGCCTGCCACCGACCGAGGATGCGGAGTGAGGATGCCGAAAGTCATGAGGAAGCCGCTTTGGTAGCGGCACCTCCGGTGGTCTTTTTAGGACGTGACTTAGACCGCCATGCATCAGAGTTCCTTTGATCTTTCTGAGGCCTTTTGCACGAGGAGAATTGGGACCTGCCCGCGCCCCGAAAGGACCGAAACCTCGACTGACCCTTCCTCTGTTGGGGTATGTTCGGTTTGGGCTGGGGTAAGGATGTATCCTTTCCCTTGGATTGTTTGATGATTTCATCCAAACGCTCGCCAAACAATCGGTCGCCAGAAATTGGCAAACTGGTTAAGCGCTTTTTGGAAACAGAATCTGCCTTCCATTCCCGTAGCCACAAGGCCCTGCGGAGTACCACCGAATTGGCGGCTGCAACCGCCGTACGGCTCGCAGAGTCCAGGACAGCATTAATAGCGTAAGACGCAAATGCCGACGTCTGAGTGGTTATGGACGCCACCTGTGGCGCGGACGTGCGTGTGGCTGCGTCAATTTGCGCTTGACCTGCTGAGATAGCTTGTAGCGCCCATACGGCTGCGAATGCTGGGGCAAAAGAAGCGCTGATAGCTTCATAGATGGATTTCAACCAGAGCTCCATCTGCCTGTCAGTGGCGTCTTTGAGTGAAGCCCCATCTTCCACTGCAAGTATGGATCTAGCTGCCAGTCTGGAGATTGGAGGATCCACTTTGGGACACTGAGCCCAACTTTTGACCACGTCAGGGGGAAAGGGATAACGTGTATCCTTAAGGCGCTTAGAAAAACGCTTATCTGGACAAGCATGGTGATTCTGGACTGCCTCTCTGAAATCAGAGTGGTCCAGAAACATACTCGGTGTACGCTTGGGAAACCTGAAACGGAATTTCTCCTGCTGGGAAGCTGACTCCTCCACCGGAGGAGCTGAGGGAGAAATATCCAACATACGATTGATGGACGCAATAAGGTCGTTCACTATGGCGTCCCCGTCCGGAGTATCAAGATTGAGAGCGGCCTCAGGATCAGAATCCTGATCAGCTGTCTCCGCATCATCAACCAGAGATTCCCCCCTCTGAGACCCTGCACAATATGATGATGTCGAGGGAAAATCTAAGCGAGCTCGCTTAGTCGGTCTGGGGCTGGGGTCTGTGTCAGAACCCTCAGCTTGGGATCCATGAGATACCCCGGGAGGACATTGTTGGTCCAGCTGAGGTGGGCCAGGGAACAAAGATTCAACAGAGTCCCTGTGCTGAGATACCGGCCTGGACTGCAAGGCTTCTAGTATCTTAGCCATAGTCTCAGAGAGTTTTGCAAACTCCGTTCCTGTCACCTGAACAGTGTTAGCAGGTGGCTCCCCCTGGGCCCCCCCTAGCAGAGGCTCTGGCTGAGCAAGTGCCACAGGGGCCGAACAATGCACACAATGAGGGTCAGTGGAACCTGTCGGTAGCGGGGTCGTACATGCGGCGCAGGCAACATAATAAGCCTGTGTTTTGGCACCCCTGCCTTTCGTGGGCGCCATGCTATTATCTTCCCTGAGTAACACAATAGGGTATATAGCCAGAAATTAACTGTGCACTATACAGTGTAAAATAAACATATAATGTTACACTACTGCACAATGGGGCTAGCACCACAGGTGCTGCTTACCACCCGCTTAAAGCGGTTGTGAGGCCACCAGAGTCCCTGCCTGGGTCTCCCAGACTTTGTCCCCCTCTGCAGCGTCCGAGGAGCTGACAGGAATGCGTCCTGAGGAGAGGAGGGAGCCGTGGGCGTGACCCAGAAAGAGCGGGAACTGGTGCCTGCACTGTGCACAGTGAGGGGAGTGGAGTATGCAAAGCATGCTCCAGCCCTCAGTGCTGCTCGTTCTGAGAAGCGTCCCGCCCTTCCCCTGCCTGTCAGGGCTGGGGGTGGGAGGAAAGGAACTAGGCCGCAAAAAGCCGGGGACTCTAGTAATAAACGCGGCCGCCGTAAAATCGCGGCCGCGTGGAAGTCCCCGGCGCACTACAAGTCCCAGCCGCGCCGCAGTGTTTCCATGGCAGCGGCGGTCAGTGCGGCAGTCCCTATACATAAACACACTCAGCAACGTTGAGTGTGTAATGGCACATATTAACCCGGTCAGCGCCGCGGTCCCCGATGCACTAGCACACCCAGCAAAGCTGGAGTGTTGCTGTGCGCGGTCCCCACCGGGATACAGAGTACTTCCAAGTAGCAGGGCCATGTCCCTGAACGATACCCGGCTCCTATCCAGCAGGCTCCACAGGAGTTGTGGATGAAGCACGGTCTCAGTGCCTGGAGACCGATAGGATCCCACTTCCACCAGAGCCCTGAGGGGGATGGGGAAGGAAAACAGCATGTGGGCTCCAGCCTCCGTACCCGCAATGGATACCTCAACCTTACAACACCACCGACAAGAGTGGGGTGAGAAGGGAGCATGCTGGGGGCTCTATATGGGCCCACTTTTCTTCCATCCGACATGGTCAGCAGCTGCTGCTGACCAATCTGTGGAGCTGTGCGTGCGTGTCTGACCTCCTTCGCACAAAGCAAAAAACTGAGGAGCCCGTGGGAGCACGGGGGGTGTATAGGCAGAAGGGGAGGGGCTTAACACTTTTGAATGTAATACTTTGTGCGGCCTCCGGAGGCATAGCCTATACACCCAATTGTCTGGGTCTCCCAATAGAGCGACAAAGAAATTTATGTAAATAGCATCTTTAAAAATATATCTACTTAGAAGATTTGTAATATGTTCAATACACTCTATATACAGTGGGTGATATAAGTGTAGTTACAGAGGTTTCAGTTCTCAGAATTTGAGCTTACTTTATCATTCATCGTGACCCTGTAGGCTGTGTGTCAGGGTTTATAATTCAATTGTTAGGTAGTGATAATTTGTATGCCATTATAGATTGATGCCCGGCTTTAGGAAAGGCGAATCTGCAAATTTAACCGCACACAACTGTACCACGGCTTGAGTACAAGCCATGTATTTAGTGCCCCTGAAGGGAATGTAGGCTCAGGATACGGCTCACACACTCTGCAATCCCTATACATGGCATTAGCAATGTGTATGAGCCATTAGTAAATGGAAAAGAACCATTAAAGCAAAAAAAAAATAAAAATCATAAAACTGTGTGAGAGCTGCAATACTGAATATACTGGTGGATACCCATGTGTCCCAGAAAGAAATTGGATATTTTGAAGTCAAACACTGATGCTGACAATCTTTCTTTACTGAGAGATCATTTCTTAAGGATTGGTTACTGTGTGATGTCCAATTCTCCACTTTTAGGGATTCACAATATAATGGAGAACATGTACTCTGATGCAACCTCTAAAGCTATGTGCCCACGGAAGCTCGCACCTGTGGATATATCCGCAGGTTCCCGCAGCTGCTTGCCGGAATCCGCAGCTATTTTTAGCTGCGGGATTCCAGCGAAATAGCCGCTGTAGACCTGTGGACATTCATGCGGCTTACCTGCGGAAGACCCGGCCCTATCTCCATAGTGGAGGGCTGGGAATTCTGCAGGTATTGCCGCAGAAATAATGATGTGCAATTACGTGCGGCTGCGGGACATCCACACATACCACAGAATGGACACAGCACTCCCCATGTCCCATAGGATAACAAGGGGAGTGTCTGTACTTGTGCAAACCTGCAGATTTATCTGGAAAATCCAGAAAATGCGCGGATTTTCCGCAGATAAATCCGCAGGTTTAATTTCCCGTGGGCACATAGCCTTAGGGTACGTTCACAGGATTGCTTTTTCTGTCTGTCTGCTACCCATGTGGTAAATAGCACATGGACCAATGGTTTGTATTGAAGAAGAAAAAAAAAAAAGATTTGCCCATAGATTCCAATGGGTGTGCAAAATCTCCCCTAAAAAACTGATGCCAAAAAGACGCAGTATTGAATCCAATTTTAATAGATTGATGGCAATTTCTAATTAAAATTAATTTGGCCTTTTAGAATTTTCTTCTCGATTTTAAAAACTATGCAACAAGGATGTCAAGAACGGTCGTACGTCACAGCCTACCTTTATCAAGCTTAATTCCTTCATCAAAGCGAGAGAAGAGTCTGTAGCGCTGAGCCCAGTACTTGGCCAGGCAAGGATCGATGGCAATTTCTGCGGGCCAAATCCGAATCTTCTTTCTCTGCTTTTTACTTATTTTCTTGTACTTGACAGATGTGCCCGCTCCTATAACACAATCACACATACAGATTTATAAATTATTAACCCCATAATGATGTGGCTAATTTTCTTTTTCTCTACCAAGAACATAATCTTATCTCTACCAAGAACATTTTTTAACTTTTCTAATCGACATGGCCATATGATGACTTATTTTTTTGCAGAATGTAGTTTACTATACAATGTAATGGAAAACAGGACAATAAAAACTTCCGAGTGAGTATGGATGAGCGGACCTGAACTTTAACCCCTTAAAAGGGAACCTGTCACCAGTTTTTGGGGCCTATATGGTGCGGCCACCACCAGTGGGCTCTTATATACAGCATTCTGCTGGCTGCTGTGTAGAACGTAAAAATCACTTTATAATACTTACCTAAACGGTTGCTGCGGTGGAGTTGGGTCATACAGGCGTCTTCGTTCTCCGGTGCTGGCGCCTCCTCTTTCGGCCATCTTTGTCAACCTTCTTCTGAAGCCGGACTGCATGACGCATCCTACGTCATCCACACTCGCTGGCTTTGAGGCGCAGGCGCACTTTGATCTGCCCTAACGCGTCATGCACACAGGCTTCAGAAAGAGGACGAAGATGGCTGAAAGAGAAGGCGCTGGCACCGGAGAACCGCAGCGACCGTTTTAGGCAAGTATTATAAAGTGCTTTTTACATTCTACACAGTGGCCTTGGCTCTTATATACAGCATGTTAGAATGCTGTATATAAGAGCCTGGTGGTCGTAGCCGCAGCTTATAGTCACCAAATCTGCTGACAGGTTCCCTTTAAGAATGAAGTCAATTTTGTACTTAATGCCAAGGCAAAATGTTAGAATTCTGGCCACTACCACTTTAAGGTTATAACTCTGGAACGCTTCAACGGATCCCAGTGATTCTAAGAATGTTTTTTTCATGACATATTGTATTTCATGATAGTGGTAAATTTAGGACGATATTTTTTGTTTTTATTTGTGGAAAAAAAAAATAAAATCGAATATTTTGCAATTTTCAAACTTTTAAGTTTTATGCCCTTACACCAGAGTTCTTTCACACAAAAGCAACATTTTTGTGAAAAAAATAAAAATTTTCAATATGACGGAATAATGTTATCACATTTTGTGAAGTATCTGTAGGTTCAAAATGCTCACTATATCCCTCGATCAAATCTTTGAGGGGTGTAATTGCCATAATGGGGTTATTTGTGGAAGGTTTCTGTTGTTTAGGTACTTTAGGTGCCCGCAATCTATTTCAGCAAAATTTGTGTTCCAAATTCAAATATTACTCCTGCTGTTCCGGGTCCCCCTGTTTGTCCAACCAGAGGTTTCTGACCACATGACCTGAGAGCGCTTATATCTCACATAAGAAATTAACAAATTTTGGGGTCCATTTTGTTGTGTTATTTCTTCTAAAAGTGAATAAATTGAGTCTAGAGCAACATTTTTAGGTAAAGAAGGGAATTTTGTTTACTTACCGTAAATTCCTTTTCTTCTAGCTCCAATTGGGAGACCCAGACAATTGGGTGTATAGCTTCTGCCTCCGGAGGCCACACAAAGTATTACACTTAAAAGTGTAAAGCCCCTCCCCTTCTTCCTATACACCCTCCCGTGCATCACGGGCTCCTCAGTTTTGGTGCAAAAGCAGGAAGGAGGAAAACTTATAAATTGGTCTAAAGTAATTCAATCCGAAGGAAGTTCGGAGAACTGAAAACCATTCAACATGAACAACATGTGTACACAAAGAACAACAGCCCGAAGGGAACAGGGGCGGGTGCTGGGTCTCCCAATTGGAGCTAGAAGAAAAGGAATTTACGGTAAGTAAACAAAATTCCCTTCTTCTTTGTCGCTCCATTGGGAGACCCAGACAATTGGGACGTCCAAAAGCAGTCCCTGGGTGGGTAAAATAATACCTCGTAATAGAGCCGTAAAAACGGCCCCTTCCTAAAGGTGGGCAACCGCCGCCTGCAGGACTCGCCTACCTAGGCTGGCATCTGCCGAAGCATAGGTATGCACCTGATAGTGTTTCGTGAAAGTGTGCAGGCTCGACCAGGTAGCCGCCTGACACACCTGCTGAGCCGTAGCCTGGTGCCGCAAAGCCCAGGACGCACCCACGGCTCTGGTAGAATGGGCCTTCAGCCCTGAGGGAATCTGAAGCCCAGAAGAACGGTAGGCTTCGAGAATTGGTTCCTTGATCCACCGAGCCAGGGTTGACTTAGAAGCCTGTAACCCTTTACGCTGTCCAGCGACAAGGACAAAGAGTGCATCCGAGTGGCGCAGGGGCGCCGTACGAGAAATGTAGAGTCTGAGTGCTCTCACCAGATCTAACAAGTGCAAATCCTTTTCACATTGGTGAACTGGATGAGGACAAAAAGAAGGTAAAGAGATATCCTGATTGAGATGAAAGGGGGATACCACCTTCGGGAGAAATTCCGGAACCGGCCGCAGAACCACCTTGTCCTGGTGAAACACCAGGAAAGGGGCTTTGCATGACAGCGCTGCTAGCTCAGACACTCTCCGAAGTGATGTGACTGCTACTAGGAAGACCACTTTCTGCGAAAGGCGTGAAAGAGAAATATCTTTCATTGGCTCGAACGGTGGTTTCTGAAGTGCCATCAGCACCCTGTTCAGATCCCAGGGTTCTAACGGACGCTTGTAAGGAGGGACTATGTGAGAAACCCCCTGCAGGAACGTGCGTACCTGTGGAAGTCTGGCTAGGCGCTTCTGAAAAAACACAGAGAGCGCTGAGACCTGTCCCTTAAGGGAGCCAAGCGACAAACCCTTTTCCAATCCAGATTGAAGGAAGGAAAGAAAAGTGGGCAAGGCAAATGGCCAGGGAGTAAAACCCTGATCAGAGCACCAGGATAAGAATATCCTCCACGTCCTGTAGTAGATCTTGGCGGACGTTGGTTTCCTGGCCTGTCTCATAGTGGCAATGACCTCTTGAGATAACCCTGAAGACGCTAGGATCCAGGACTCAATGGCCACACAGTCAGGTTGAGGGCCGCAGAATTCAGATGGAAAAACGGCCCTTGAGACAGCAAATCTGGTCGGTCTGGTAGTGCCCACGGTTGGCCCACCGTGAGATGCCACAGATCCGGGTACCACGACCTCCTCGGCCAATCTGGAGCGACGAGGATGGCGCGACGGCAGTCGGACCTGATCTTGCGTAACACTCTGGGCAGCAGTGCCAGAGGAGGAAACACATAAGGCAGTTGGAACTGCGACCAATCCTGAACTAATGCGTCCGCCGCCAGAGCTCTGTGATCTTGAGACCGTGCCATGAATGCCGGGACCTTGTTGTTGTGCCGTGACGCCATTAGGTCGACGTCCGGCATCCCCCAGCGGCAACAGATCTCTTGAAACACGTCCGGGTGAAGGGACCATTCTCCTGCGTCCATGCCCTGGCGACTGAGAAAGTCTGCTTCCCAGTTTTCTACGCCCGGGATGTGAACTGCGGATATGGTGGATGCTGTGGCTTCCACCCACAGCAGAATCCGCCGGACTTCCTGGAAGGCTTGCCGACTGCGTGTTCCGCCTTGGTGGTTGATGTATGCCACCGCGGTGGAGTTGTCCGACTGAATTCGGATCTGCTTGCCTTCCAGCCACGGTTGGAACGCCTTCAGGGCAAGATACACTGCCCTTATCTCCAGAACATTGATCTGTAGGGAGGACTCCGGCTGAGTCCAGGTACCCTGAGCTCTGTGGTGGAGAAAGACCGCTCCCCACCCTGACAGACTCGCGTCCGTCGTGACCACCGCCCAGGATGGGGGTAAGAAGGATTTCCCCTTCGACAATGAAGTGGGAAGAAGCCACCACCGAAGGGAGGCTTTGGCTGCCTGAGAAAGGGAGACGTTCCTGTCGAGGGACGTCGACTTCCTGTCCCATTTGCGGAGAATGTCCCACTGAAGTGGACGCAGATGAAACTGCGCAAAAGGAACTGCCTCCATTGCTGCCACCATCTTCCCTAGGAAGTGCATGAGGCGCCTCAAGGGGTGTGACTGGCCTTGAAGGAGAGATTGCACCCCTGCCTGTAGTGAACGCTGTTTGTTCAGCGGAAGCTTCACTATCGCTGAGAGAGTATGAAACTCCATGCCAAGATATGTCAGTGATTGGGCCGGTGTCGGATTTGACTTTGGGAAATTGATGATCCACCCGAATCTCTGGAGTGTCTCCAGAGCAATGTCCAGGCTGTGTTGGCATGCCACTCGAGAGGGTGCCTTGACAAGCAGATAGTCTAAGTAAGGGATCACCGAGTGTCCCTGAGAGTGTAGGACTGCTACCACTGTTGCCATGACCTTGGTGAAAACCCGTGGGGCTGTCGCCAGGCCGAAAGGCAGTGCCACGAACTGAAGGTGTTCGTCCCCTATGGCGAAACGCAGGAAGCGCTGATGCTCTGGTGCAATCGGTACGTGGAGATAAGCATCTTTTGACTTAGACCGCCATGAATCGGAGTCCCTCTGACCCTTCTGTGGCCTGTTGGACGAGGAGAATTGAGACCTGGCCGCGGGCCGAAAGGACCGAAACCTCGATTGTACCTTCCGTTGTTGAGGTCTGTTTGGTTTGGACTGGGGTAAGGATGAGTCCTTTCCCTTGGATTGCTTAATGATTTCATCCAATCGCTCACCAAACAGGCGGTCGCCAGAAAGTGGCAAACCGGTTAAGAACTTTTTGGAAGCAGAGTCTGCCTTCCATTCACGTAGCCACAAGGCCCTGCGGACTGCCACCGAATTGGCGGATGCTACCGCCGTACGGCTCGCAGAGTCCAGGACAGCATTAATGGCGTAGGACGCAAATGCCGACGCCTGAGAGGTAAAGGACACCACTTGTGGAGCAGAGACACGTGTGACTGCATCAATCTGCGAGTGACAAGCTGAGATAGCTTGGAGTGCCCATACGGCTGCGAATGCCGGAGCAAAGGAAGCGCCGATAGCTTCATAGATGGATTTCAGCCAGAGTTCCATCTGTCTGTCAGTGGCATCTTTGAGTGAAGCCCCATCTTCCACTGCAACTATGGATCTGGCCGCCAGTCTGGAGACTGGAGGATCCACCTTGGGACACTGAGCCCAACCCTTGACAACGTCAGGGGGGAAGGGATAACGTGTGTCCTTAAGGCGCTTAGAAAAGCGCTTATCTGGACAAGCTCGGTGTTTTTGTACCGCCTCTCTGAAGTCGGAGTGATCCAGAAACGTACTCATTGTACGTTTGGGAAACCTAAAACGGAATTTCTCCTGCTGAGAAGCTGACTCCTCAATTGGAGGAGCTGGGGGAGAAAGATCCAACACCTGATTGATGGACGCTATAAGGTCATTCACTATGGCGTCTCCCTCAGGAGTATCTAGGTTGAGAGCGACCTCAGGATCAGAATCCTGATCTGCCACCTCCGCTTCATCCTCTAGACTCAGAGAGTCCTCCTGCTGAGACCCTGAGCAGTGTGATGAGGTCGAGGGAAGCTCCCAGCGAGCCCGCTTAGGCGGTCTGGGACTGCGGTCCGTGTCGGAGACCTCACCTTGGGACCTATGAGTCACCCCAGGAGCACTTTGCCGCTCCAACCGAGGGGGGCCTGGGGTCAATGATTCCACAGTGCCCGAGGCCTGTGTTACCGTTCTGGACTGCAAAGCTTCTAGTATCCTAGCAGACCATTTATCCATAGACTCAGAAAGTTTGTCAGCGAATACTGCAAACTCCGTCCCTGTCACCTGGACAGTGGTAGCAGGTGGTTCCACCTGGGCCACCAGTGGCAGAGGCTCCGGCTGAGTAAGTGCCACAGGGGCCGAGCATTGTACACAATGAGGGTAGGTGGAACCTGCCGGTAGCATAGCCGCACATGAGGTACAGGTTGCAAAGTAAGCCTGTGCTTTGGCACCCTTGCTATTTGCGGACAACATGCTGTTGTCTCCTCAGAGTACAATCCGGGAGGGTATATAGCCAAAAATCAACAGTGCTACCGTACAGAGTATATGTATAGCCTATAAGCATATATATATATATAAACTTCGGCACCTCGGGGGGCCAGCACCTAGTAACAGGTGCGGCTTACCGACCGCCCAAATCGGTTGTGTGACCACCAGATCCCTGCCTGGGCCTCCCAGAGCTGTGTCTCTCCTCTCCAGCTTCTGAAGTGCTGACAGGAATGGCTGTCAGCGTTCTGTGAGGAGGAGGGGGCCGTGGGCGTGCCCTAGAAAGTGCGGGAATCTGGTGCCCCACTGTGCTCAGTGAGGGGGGAGGAGGATGCAAAGTATGCTCCAGCCCTCAGCGCTGACGTCCAGTGCAGCGTCCCTCCCTTCCCCTGACTGGCAGGCCGGGGGGCGGGAGTATGTGGTACTAGGCCGCAGAAGCCGGGGACTAAAGTTATAAGCGCGGCCGGAAAACAAGCGCGGCCAGCGCGGTAGTCCCGGCGCACAAACACACCCAGCAGCTGCTGCAGCGTGTAGAACACAAGCGCGTCCAGCGCGGTAGTCCCGGCGCACCAACACACCCAGCAGTGCTGCAGCGTGTATAACACGGGCGCTCCATGCGCCGTCCCCAAGGGGACACAGAGTACCTCACAGTAGCAGGGCCTTGTCCCTGACGATACCCGGCTCCTGTCCAGCAGATTCCCCAAGGGCTGCGGAGGGAGCACGGTCCCAGTGTCTGGAGACCGATTAGGATCCCACTTCACCCAGAGCCCCTAAGGGATGGGGAAGGAAAACAGCATGTGGCTCCAGCCTGTGTACCCGCAATGGGTACCTCAACCTTAACAACACCGCCGACCAGAGTGGGGTGAGAAGGGAGCATGCTGGGGGCCCTGTTATGGGCCCTCTTTTCTTCCATCCGATATAGTCAGCAGCTGCTGCTGACTAAATTGTGGAGCTATGCGTGCATGTGTGCCTCCTTCGCACAAAGTATAAAAACTGAGGAGCCCGTGATGCACGGGAGGGTGTATAGGCAGAAGGGGAGGGGCTTTACACTTTTAAGTATAATACTTTGTGTGGCCTCCGGAGGCAGAAGCTATACACCCAATTGTCTGGGTCTCCCAATGGAGCGACAAAGAAGAAGGGAATTTTGTTACTTACCGTAAATTCCTTTTCTTCTAGCTCTTATTGGGAGACCCAGACGATTGGGGTA
This sequence comes from Anomaloglossus baeobatrachus, assembly GCF_048569485.1. Taxonomy (NCBI): domain Eukaryota; kingdom Metazoa; phylum Chordata; class Amphibia; order Anura; family Aromobatidae; genus Anomaloglossus; species Anomaloglossus baeobatrachus. The sequence continues at coordinate 134,866,942 of NC_134358.1, forward strand.
TAGCTACTGCCCTCCGGAGGCCACACAAAGCACTACACTAAAAAGTGCAAGGCCCCTCCCCCTCTGGCTATACCCCCCCGTGGTATCACGGGTTCTCCAGTTTTAGTGCCAAAGCAAGAAGGAGGAAGCCAATAACTGGTTTAAACAAATTAACTCCGAATAACGTCGGAGAACTGAAAAACCGTTCAACATGAACAACATGTGTACCCGCAAACAACCAAGAAATCCCGAAGGACAACAGGGCGGGTGCTGGGTCTCCCAATAAGAGCTAGAAGAAAAGGAATTTACGGTAAGTAACAAAATTCCCTTCTTCTTCAGCGCTCTATTGGGAGACCCAGACGATTGGGACGTCCAAAAGCTGTCCCTGGGTGGGTAAAGAGATACCTCATGTTAGAGCTGCAAAACAGCCCTCCCCTACGGGGATGTCACTGCCGCCTGCAGGACTCTTCTACCTAAGCTGGCATCCGCCGAAGCATAGGTATGCACCTGATAATGTTTGGTGAAAGTGTGCAGACTCGACCAGGTAGCTGCCTGGCACACCTGTTGAGCCGAAGCCTGGTGTCGTAGCGCCCAGGACGCACTCACGGCTCTGGTTGAATGGGCTTTCAGCCCTGAAAGAACCGGAAGCCCTGCAAAACGGTAGGCTTCCAGAATTGGTTCTTTGATCCATCGAGCCAGGGTGGCTTTAGAAGCCTGCAACCTCTTGCGCGTACCAGCGACAAGGGCATCGGAACGGCGTACGGGCGCCGTGCGTGAAATGTAGATTCTGAGTGCTCTCACCAGATCTAGCAAACGTAAATCATTCTCATACCGGTGAACCGGATGAGTGCAAAAGGACGGTAAGGAGATATCCTGATTAAGATGAAACGAGGATACTACCTTAGGGAGAAACTCCGGAATGATGCGCAGCACTACCTTGTCCTGGTGAAACACCAGGAAGGGAGCCTTGGATGACAGAGCTGCCAGCTCAGACACTCGCCGAAGCGATGTGATCGCAACGAGAAACGCCACCTTCTGTGACAGGCGAGAAAAGGAAACTTCCTTCAGAGGCTCGAAAGGCGGCTTCTGGAGAGCAACTAGAACCCTGTTCAGATCCCATGGATCCAACGGCCGCTTGTACGGGGGTACGATATGACAAACCCCCTGCGGGAACGTGCGCACCTTAGAAAGACGTGCTAGACGCTTCTGAAAAAACACGGATAGTGCTGAGACTTGCCCTTTGAGGGAGTCTAGCGACAAGCCCTTTTCTAACTCCTATTGTAGGAAGGAAAGAAAGATAGGCAATGCAAATGGCCAGGGAGACACTCCCTGAGTAGAGCACCAGATTAAGAAAACCTTCCACGTTCTGTGGTAGATCTTAGCAGACGTGGGCTTCCTAGCCTGTCTCATGGTGGCAACGACCCCTTGGGATAATCCTGAAGACGCTAGGATCCAGGACACACAAGCCACACAGTCAGGTTCAGGGCCGCAGAATTCCGATGGAGAAAACGGCCCTTGAGACAGTAAGTCTGGTCGGTCTGGTAGTGACCCCGGTCGGCCGACCGTGAGATGCCACAGATCCGGGTACCACGATCTCCTCGGCCAGTCTGGTGCGACGAGTATGACGCGGCTGCAATCGGATCTGATTTTTGCGCAGTACTCTGGGCAAGAGTGCCAGAGGTGGAAACACATATGTGAGCCGGAACTGCGACCAATCTTGCACTAAGGCGTCTGCCGCCAGAGCTCTGTGATCGCGCGATCGTGCCATAAATGCCGGGACCTTGTTGGTGTGCCGAGACGCCATTAGGTCGACGTCCGGCCCCCCCCCCCCAGCGGCAACAGATTTCCTGAAACACGTCCGGGTGAAGGGACCATTCCCCCGCGTCCATGCCCTGGCGACTGAGGAAGCCTGCTTCCCAGTTTTCTACGCCCGGGATGTGAACTGCGGATATGGTGGATGCTGTGTCCTCCACCCACATGAGGATTCGCCGGACTTCCTGGAAGGCTGCTGACTGCGTGTCCCTCCTTGGTGGTTGATGTATGCCACCGCTGTGGAGATGTCCGACTGGATTCGGATCTGCTCCCTTCTAGCCACTTTTGGAAAGCTAATAGGGTAAGATACCCTGCCCCGATTTCCAGCACATCGAACTGAAGGGTGGACTCCTGCTGAGTCCACGTCCCCTGAGCCATGTGGCGGAGACAAACTGCTCCCCACCCTGACAGACTCGTATCTGTCGTGACCACTGCCCAGGATGGGGGCTATGGCAATGAGGTGGGAATAAGCCACTATTGCAGAGAGTCCTCGGCCGTCAGGGAAAGGGAGACTTCCCGTCCAGGGAGGTTGACTGCCCATCCCATTGGCGGAGAATGTCCCATTGCCGTTGGCGCAGATGAAACTGCGCAAAGAGAACTGCCTCGATGGCTGCCACCATCTTCCTTAGGAAGTGCATGAGGCGCCTTAAGGGGTGCGACTGGCCTTGAAGGAGAGACTGCACCTCTGTCCGCAGTGAACGCTGCTGGTTCAGCGGAAGCTTCACTATGGCTGATAGAGTATGAAACTCCATGCCGAGATACGTTAGTGATTGAGTCGGAGACAGATTTGACCTTGCCAAATTGATGATCCACCCGAAAGTCTGGAAAGTCTCCAGCGTAACATTCAGGCTGCGTTGGCATGCCTCGAGGGAGGTTGCTTTGACGAGTAGATCGTCCAAGTACGGAATCACCGGGTGTCCGTGAGAGTGCAAGACTGCTACCACTGCTGCCATGACCTTGGTGCCCACCCGTGGGGCTGTCACCAGACTGAATGGCAGAGCTACGAACAGAAGATGTTCGTCTCCTATCACAAAACGTAGAAAACGTTGGTGCTCCGTAGCAATTGGCACGTGGAGATAGGCATCTTTGATGTCTGTTGAGGCAAGGAAGTCTCCTCGAGACATTGAGGCAATGACGGATCGGAGGGATCCCATCCGGAACCGCCTGGCGTTCGCATGCTCGTTGAGCAGTTTCAGAACCAGAACAGGACGGAAGGAACCGTCCATTTTTTGGAGCCACAAAGAGATTGGAGTACAAACCCTCGCCCTCGTTCCTGAGGGGGGACAGGGATCACCACTCCTTCTGCTCTTAGAGCGTCCACCGCCTGCAGCAGGGCATCTGCTCGGTGGAGAGGTGGGGCCGTTCTGAAGAATGGAGTCGGAGGACGAGAACAGAACACTGTCCTGTGCACGTGAGCACAATGTCCGTCACCCACCGGTCTGTGACCTGTGGCAGCTAAATGTCGCCAAAGGCGGGGGAGTCTGCCATCAACCGCGGATGCGGAGAGAGAGAGAGAGAGCTGAGAGTCCTGAGGAGACCGCCTTGGTAGCGGTTCCTCCGACTGCCTTCCTTGGGCGAGATTGAGCCCGGCCGGAATCTGAGCCCGTCTGAGGTTTTGTAGCCCTTTTGCACGAGGACAATTGGGACCTGCCGGAGCTTGGGAAGGACCGAAACCTCGACTGTACTTTTAGGACAGCATTAACAGGGTAAGTCGCAGTGCAGACATTGCGGGGTTACGGACGCCTCTGCGGTACAGATGTCCCTGCTCAAGGTCAGCTGCGCAAGAACAGCAGAAAAGGTTAGGTTGCCAATACGGCTGTGGATGCCGGAGCAACCGACACGCCGATAGCCTCCTAGACAGATTTCAACCAGAGTCCATCTGTCTGTGAATGGCATCTTGAAGTGAAGCCCCATCTCCAGTGCAACTATGGCTCTATATGCAAGCCTGGAGATTGGAGAATCCACCTTTGGACCCTGGGTCCAGCGCTGACCACGTCAGGGGAAAAAAGGGATAACGTCTATCCTAAAAACGTTTGGAGAAGACGCTTATCTGGTAAGCGTGGTGTTCCTGGACTGCTTCTCTGAAGTCAGCGTGGCCAGAAAAATACTCAATATCTGCGTGAGACACTGAAAAGGAACTTCTCCTGTTCGTCTCCTATCTCCACTGGGGGAGCTGAGGGAGAAAGATCCAACCTTCCATTGGTGGACGGTATAGGATCATTCCGTATGGCGTTACCACCCGGTGTATCCGGATTGAGAGCGATGTCAGTATCAAAGCCCTGAAGAGCTGCCGTTTGTTCAAGTAGATTGCCCATGGGTGCAAGTCTCTATATTATGACTACTCCGTCCCTGTCCATGGACAGGGTTGACAGGAGGTTTCTTTGGCCACAACTAGTAGAGCCCCGGCAGACGAAGTGCTAGAGACCCCGGCAGACGACGTGCTACAGGGGAGCATGCACACAATGGGACGGTGTCATGAACAGCATCCCATGTAGTAAAAACAGCACTGAAAACTGTGTTGCTTTTTTGCCGCTGCCGACTAGCTATCTAGAAGTATATAGCCAAGATTGGTGACCGTACAGTGCAATGAGCATACAGGCATAAAGTACAAATGACCACTGCAGCACAAGCAATACAAGCAGCATAGAAGCCTGTGCCCTGGCACCCCTGCTCTTCTGCTGCTGTATACTAGTCATCTAGGGGAATATAGCCCAGAAGAGTGACCCTACAGTGCAATGTATAGCATACAAGCACAAGTACAAATGAACACTGCAGCACATGCAATCCAAGCAGCATAGAAGCCTGTGCCCTGGCACCTCTGCTCTTCTGCTGCTGTAGACTGGTCATCTAGGGGAATATAGCCCAGAAGAGTGACCATACAGTGCAATGTATAGCATACAAGCACAAGTACAAATGCACACTGCAGCCCATGCAATACAAGCAGCATAGAAAAAAACCTGTGCCCCAGCACCCTTGGTTTTCTGCTGCTGTAGTCTAGCCATTCCAGAAGAATATAGCTAAGACTAGCGACTGTACAGTGCAATGTATAGCATATCAGCATAAACACAAATGAACCCCTCAGTCGTGCAAAACAAGCAGCCTAGAAAGCCTGTGCTTTAGCACACCTGCTTTCCTGCTGCTGATGTGTCGCTCCCCAAGCGGGCATATAGCGACCTATGTAGTTAAAAACAACACATGTATACACTGCATATATATTGTGGTCAGCACTATGTGTGCCCTTACCGCCCGCCTATAAGCGGGTGTATGAACGCCACTGTCCTGCCTTGGTGCCCCGAGCTCTGCAGTAATGGCTGCCGGCTTCTTCCCCAGCTCGTGTGAGTAGGGGCGGGCCGTGGGCGTGCCCCCAAGGCAGAGCGGGAATCCGGCGTCCGACAGAGTGCAGTGAGAGGGCTGGAGCATGTAAAAAGGCACCAGCCCTCGGCGCTGCTGATTGCTCAGCGCCTGTCCCCTTCCCTGAGTGACAGGGAGGGGGCGGGAACGAAGCGGCACTAGGCCGCAGAAGCCGGGGACTGGAGTTATAAGCGCCGCCGCCGTAAAAGCGCGGTCGGCGCCCAGTCCCCGGCGAACTACAAGTCCCAGCCGCGCCGCCGCTCCCGGAGCGTCCGGCGCGGTAGTTCCCAAAACACAAAGTCACTCAGCAAAGCTGCAGTGACTGTAACCCTTTACTGTCCCCGGCGCACTAGCACACCCAGCAAGTCTGGAGTGTGCTGTGCCTGTGTGTACGGGGACACAGAGTACCTGTAATGGTGCAGGGCCATGTCCCTGAACGGTACCCAGCTCCGTATCCAGCAGGTTCAAATGGGTCTGTGGATGGAGCCCGGCGTCAGAGCTTTGAGGCCGGCAGGATCCCACTTCCTCAGAGCCCCTCAGGGGGATGTGGAAGGAAAGCAGCATGTGGGCTCCAGCCTCCGTACCAGCAATAGGTACCTCAACCTTACAACACCATCCAGGGGTGAGAAGGGAGCATGCTGGGGACACTATATGTGTCCTCTTTTCTTCCATCCGAAATAGTCAGCAGCTACTGCTGACTAAAATCTGTGGAGCTATGCGTGGATGTCTGACCTCCTTCGCACACAAAGCTAAAACTGGAGAACCCCTGATACCACGGGGGGGTATAGCCAGAGGGGGAGGGGCCTTGCACTTTTTAGTGTAGTGCTTTGTGTGGCCTCCGGAGGGCAGTAGCTATACCCCAATCGTCTGGGTCTCCCAATAGAGCGCTGAAGAAATGATAATTTTTAGTTTTTTTCATTCCACATTGCTTTAGTTCCTGTGAAGCACCTAAAGAGTTAATACATTTCTTGAATATGGTTTTGAGCAGTGTTAGGGGTGCAGTTTTTATGATGGTGTTACTTTTAGGTATTTTCTGTCACCTAGGCCTCTCAAAATCACTTCGAGTACGATGGGGTCCTTAGAAAAAAAAATGGTTTTGTAAATTTTGTTGAAAAAATGAGAACTTGTTGATGAAATTTGAACCCTTCTAACTTCATAACCCCCAAAAAGTTTGTTTAAAAAACTGCACTGATATAAGTAGACAAGTGTGATATGTAATTTATTAACTCTTTAGCACCAAATTTCTCACTTTTTCAAGAGGTAACGGCAAAGAGTGGACTCCACGGTTTGTTACCCACTTTCTTATGAGCGCGGTGATACCCCACATGTAGTCAGAAAGTTCTGTTTGGACAAATGGGAGGGCTTGGAGCGGAAGGAGCAATATTTGAATTCTGGAAAGCAAATATGGATGAAAAAGATTGCAGGTACTATGTTGCATTTGTAAGGCTCCTAAGGTACCTAAATAGCAGAAACCCCCAACAAGTGACCCCATTTTGGAAACTAGACTAATCAAGGAATTTATCTAGAGGTTTGGTGAGTACCCTGAATCCCGGGGGCTTCACAGACTTTTATAACATTGAGCCGTGAAAATAAAAAAATGCATTTTTACCACAAAATTGTTACTTCAACCAGATAGCTTTTTTTTCACAAGGGTATCAGGAAAAATGCACCATAAAATTTATTGTGCAATTTCTCCTGAGTATGCTGATATCTCATATGTGATGGAAATCAACTGTTTGGGCGCACGGCAAGGCTTGAAAAGGAAAGGAGCGCCATTTGACTGTAAAATTGGCTTGAACTATTAGCGAATGCCATGTCGCGTTTGGAGAGCCCGAGGTACCTAAACAGAGGCGCTCCCCCAAAAGTGACCCCATTCTGGCAACTAGATCCCTCAAAATGTTGCTTTAGCACCAAATTTCTCACTTTTTCAAGAGGCAACACCAAAACGTAGACCCTGCAGTTTGTTATCTAATTTCTTATGAGTGCAGTGATACCACACCTGTGGCTAAAAACCTGTCTGGTCAAACGAGAGAACTTGGAATAAAAGGCCGATCATGTAAATTTTTTAATTTTGGAAAAGTTTAAATAAATTGCGGGCACCATGTAGCATTTGCAGGACCCCAAGGTTTGCTACCCACTTTCTTATGAGCGCGGTGATACGCCACGCATCTTCAGAAAGTTCTGTTTGGACAAATAGAAGGAGCAATATTTGAATTCTGGAAAGCAAATTTGGATGAAAAAGATTGCAGGTACCATGTTGCATTTGTAAGGCTCCTAAGGTACCTAAATAGCAGAAGCACCCCACAAGTAACCCCATTTTGGAAACTAGACCCCTCAAGGAATTTATTTAAGCGTATAGTGAGCATTTTGAACTTATAGGTGGTTCACAAAAATGTTGCTGTAGTTACAAATTTCTTACTTTTAGGCTATGTGCCCACGATATGGCGACACTGTGTCTAGTACACAGTGTCAGCCCACCTGCAGAGATGCGAGTGTTGTTCTCGGAAGAGCACATCTGTCCGTGCCCACGATCTGGGCTTAGGCTGCTGCGAATATCATCTCTATTCTCCCTGTGGAGAATACTCATCTCCACAGCATAAAATTGACATGCTGCGGCTCAGGAAGCCAAGCCGCAGGTCAGTTTATGCTATGGAAAAAAACAAGCACAGTTGGCATGGGATTTCTAAAAATCCTTCCACTGCGCCTGTACTGGACAACGCAGTGTTTTGGATGCAGCAAAAAAAGAGAATTTTGTTACTTACCGTAAATTCTTTTTCTTATAGTTCCGTATTGGGAGACCCAGACCATGGGTGTTTAGCTTCTGCCTCCGGAGGACACACAAAGTACTACACTTAAAAGTGTAGCTCCTCCCTCTGAGCTTATACACCCCCTGGTAGCCAGTCCTAGCCAGTTTAGTGCAAAAGCTGAAGGAGAATAGCCACCCACAAGTAGAACCGAGTAAGAACCGGAACAACCGGAGACTCTGTCCACGACAACAGCCGGTGATAACACACGGAACAAGAAAATTGCCAACAGGCAACAGGGAGGAAGCTGGGTCTCCCAATACGTTACTATAAGAAAAAGAATTTACGGTAAGTAACAAAATTCTCTTTTTCTTTATCGTTCCTTTGGGAGACCCAGACCATGGGACGTTCCAAAGCTGTCCCTGGGTGGGAATAAACAGAAAAAACTAAGAAGTAGGCGGAGCCTAACTTCACAAGTGGGCGACAGCCGCCTGAAGGATGCGTCTGCCCAAGCTCGCATCTGCCGAAGCATGAGCATGCACTTCGTAGTGCTTCGAAAAGGTATGCAGGCTAGTCCAAGTGGCACTATTGAAAAAATGAGATTTTTGGCAAAAAATTGCAATTTTTCGAGCCACCCCGCCAACGTCACGGCAAATCTCCTGGGGCAGTCCTAACACTAAAATATTTTTATTTAAAGTGTGCCATGTGGCCTCACATATGCAAAATTAGGACTGCACAGCACGTACCTTGTGCTTTTCAGTCACCGTCTCCATGACTGATTCATGGTTGTGGGCGGGACAGGCCCGAGCACATGCTGCTTAGAATAAATAGCCAGTGGACGGGGTTGGATGGCCAGTGTGAACAGCCACCAACCGCCAAAAATCAGGACAGATGGAAAAATAAACATGAGGTGCACTGCAAGATGAGAATCAACTGGGACCCTATATAACAAGAAAAAACAGCATAAAAACAACCTCCACTTCAAAAATATTATGTATTGCAAAGTGTGCACAGTACCAACATTCCAAGCTGTACTATTGAAAAAATGAGATTTTTGGCAAAAAATTGCAATTTTTCGAGCCACCCCGCCAACGTCACGGCAAATCTCCTGGGGCAGTCCTAACATTAAAATATTTTTATTTAAAGTGTGCCATGTGGCCTCACATATGCAAAATTAGGACTGCACAGCACGTACCTTGTGCTTTTCAGTCACCGTCTCCATGACTGATTCATGGTTGTGGGCGGGACAGGCCCGAGCACATGCTGCTTAGAATAAATAGCCAGTGGACGGGGTTGGATGGCCAGTGTGAACAGCCACCAACCGCCAAAAATCAGGACAGATGGAAAAATAAACATGAGGTGCACTGCAAGATGAGAATCAACTGGGACCCTATATAACAAGAAAAAACAGCATAAAAACAACCTCCACTTCAAAAATATTATGTATTGCAAAGTGTGCACAGTACACATTCCAAGCTGTACTATTGAAAAAATGAGATTTTTGGCAAAAAATTGCAATTTTTCGAGCCACCCCGCCAACGTCACGGCAAATCTCCTGGGGCAGTCCTAACACTAAAATATTTTTATTTAAAGTGTGCCATGTGGCCTCACATATGCAAAATTAGGACTGCACAGCACGTACCTTGTGCTTTTCAGTCACCGTCTCCATGACTGATTCATGGTTGTGGGCGGGACAGGCCCGAGCACATGCTGCTTAGAATAAATAGCCAGTGGACGGGGTTGGATGGCCAGTGTGAACAGCCACCAACCGCCAAAAATCAGGACAGATGGAAAAATAAACATGAGGTGCACTGCAAGATAAGAATCAACTGGGACCCTATATAACAAGAAAAAACAGCATAAAAACAACCTCCACTTCATAAATATTATGTATTGCAAAGTGTGCACAGTACCAACATTCCAAGCTGTACTATTGAAAAAATGAGATTTTTGGCAAAAAATTGCAATTTTTCGAGCCACCCCGCCAACGTCACGGCAAAAAATTGCAATTTTTTGCCAAAAATCTCATTTTTTCAATAGTACAGCTTGGAATGTTGGTACTGTGCACACTTTGCAATACATAATATTTTTGAAGTGGAGGTTGTTTTTATGCTGTTTTTTCTTGTTATATAGGGTCCTAGTCCAAGTGGCAGCCTGACAGACTTGTTGAGCCGTAGCCTGGTGCCTAAAAGCCCAAGAGGCACCGACAGCTCTGGTCGAGTGTGCTTTGATCCCTGGCGGGGGAGGCACCTGAGTACTTTGGTAGGCGTCCGAAATGGTCAATCTAATCCAACGGGCCAAGGTCGGCTTAGAAGCAGAGAGACCCTTGCGCCGCCCTGTGGTTAGCACAAAAAGAGAGGTGCACCGCCTAAGTGCAGCGGTGCAAGACACATAGATCCGGAGAGCACGCACCAGATCTAGAGTATGCAGCGCTTTCTCAAAGCGATGAACAGGGGCCGGACAGAAGGAAGGCAGGGAAATATCCTGGTTAAGGTGGAAGGGAGAGACCACCTTAGGAAGAAAGTCCGGGGTCGGACGGAGAACTACCTTGTCTTGGTGAAAAACCAAAAAAGGTGACTCCGAGGAGAGCGCAGCAAAATCAGAGACTCTCCTGAGAGAAGTGATGGCAACTAGAAAGGCCACCTTTTGAGAAAGACGATACAAAGAAACCTCCCTAAGGGGCTCGAAAGGGGGTTTCTGCAATACCGTGAGGACCAAGTTAAGGTCCCAGGGATCCAAGGGCCGCCGATAAGGCGGAATGATGTGAGACGCACCTTGCATGAAGGTGCGGACCTGAGCCAGCCGGGCGAGACGCCGCTGGAACAGCACTGATAGAGCTGAGACTTGTCTCTTGAGAGAGTTGAGGGACAGTCCTAGCTGCAGACCGGACTGTAAAAAAGACAGAAGGGTTGGCAACGAGAATGGCCAAGGAGAATGGCCGGAAGAGCGACACCAGGACAGGAAAATTTTCCAAGTCCTGTGATAGATCTTGACGGAGGAAGACTTACGGGCCCGAGTCATAGTGGAGATGACTTCAGGAGGAATACCAGAAGCCGTCAAAATCCAGGACTCAAGAGCCACGCCGTCAATTTGAGTGCCGCAGAATTCGGGCGGAAAACCGGACCTTGCGAGAGCAGGTCTGGACGGTCCGGAAGATGCCACGGCATCTCCACGGACAGTTGGAGCAGGTCCGGATACCAAGCTCGCCTGGGCCAGTCCGGTGCAATGAGGATGACTCGACGGCCCTCCATTCTGATCTTGCGCAGGACTCTGGGCAAGAGAGCTAGAGGGGGAAACACGTAGGACAGACGAAACTGGGACCAGTCTTGAACCAGAGCGTCCGCGGCGAAGGCCTGAGGATCGTGGGAGCGAGCCACGTAAACCGGAACCTTGTTGTTGTGACGGGATACCATTAGGTCCACGTCCGGAGTGCCCCACTTGCGGCAGATTGGCTGAAACACTGCCGGGTGCAGGGACCACTCGCCACCGTCCACGGATTGACGGCTGAGATAATCTGTCTCCCAGTTTTCTACGCCAGGGATGTGGACTGCGGATATGGTGGACTTGGAGTCCTCCGCCCATTGAAGAATGCATTGGACCTCCAACATTGCCAGGCGGCTGAGTGTCCCGCTTTGGTGATTGATGTAGGCAACCGTTGTCGCGTTGTCTGACTGGACTCGAATGTGCCTGCCCGCCAACAGGTGGTGAAAGGCTAGGAGAGCTAGAAGCACAGCTCTGGTTTCCAGCACATTGATTGAAAGGGCTGACTCGGACAGAGTCCAAGTGCCCTGTGCTCTGTGGTGGAGATGTACCGCTCCCCAGCCGGATAGGCTGGCATCCGTGGTGAGAATCACCCAGAACGGAGTCAGGAAGGAGCGCCCTTGGGACAGGGAGAGGGGTCAAAGCCACCACTGAAGAAAGTTCCTGGTCCGTGGCGACAGAGCCACTAACCTCTGTAAGGAGGAAGGCCGCTTGTCCCAACAGCGGAGAATGTCCAGCTGCAGAGGACGCAGATGGAACTGGGCAAAGGGAACCGCCTCCATGGAGGCCACCATTTGACCCAGCACCTGCATCAGACGCCTGAGGGTATAACGGCGGGGCCTCAGGAGAGAGCGCACCGCCAACCGGAGTGACAGCTGTTTGTCTAAAGGCAACTTCACAAGTGCCGGCAAAGTCTCGAACTGCATCCCTAGGTACGTGAGACTCTGGGTTGGAGTCAGAGTGGATTTGGGAAGATTGACAATCCACCCGAATTGGGCTAGGGTGGCGAGAGTGAGCGAAACACTCCGCTGACAGTCTGCGCTGGATGTACCCTTGACCAGAAGGTCGTCCAGATAAGGAAGCACTGCTAACCCCTGGAGGTGCAGGACCGCAATCACTGCCGCCATGACCTTGGTGAATACCCGAGGGGCCGTGGCTAACCCGAAGGGGAGAGCCACAAATTGGAAATGATCCTCTCTTATCGCAAAACGTAACCAACGCTGATGTGACACTGCGATTGGCACATGTAGATAGGCATCTCTGATGTCGATGGACGCCAGGAACTCCCCTTGGGTCATAGAGGCAATGACTGATCGCAGAAACTCCATGCGAAAATGCCGCACCCGGACATGCTTGTTGAGAAGCTTGAGATCCAGGATGGGCCGGAAGGTACCGTCCTTTTTTGGAACTAGGAAGAGATTTGAGTAAAAACCTCTGAACCGTTCCTGAGCGGGAACTGGGACAATCACTCCGTTTGCCTGCAAAGACGCCACGGCCTGCGAGAAGGCGGCGGCCTTGGAGCAGGGGGGAGTTGAGAGAAAAAATCTGTTTGGAGGGCTGGAAGAGAATTCTATCCTGTAGCCGTGAGATATGATGTCTCTCACCCACTGATCGGAGACTTGCTTTAACCAAGCGTCGCCAAAGTGGGAGAGCCTGCCACCGACTAAGGACGTGGCTGGAGCGGGCCGAGAGTCATGAGGAAGCTGCCTTAGTGGCAGAACCTCCTGCGGTCTTCTGCGGACGCGCTTTTGGGCGCCAGTTGGATTTCTGATCCTTGGCTGAGTTAGCGGACGAGGCGGAAGGCTTAGAGGATGACCAGTTGGAGGAACGAAAGGAACGAAACCTCGATTGATTCCTACCCTGGGCGGGTTTCCTGGTCTTGGTTTGTGGCATGGAAGTACTCTTCCCGCCAGTAGCTTCCTTAATGATTTCATCCAGCTGTTCACCAAACAGCCATGAATCAGCAAAAGGGAGCACAGCAAGAAACTTCTTGGAAGAAGCATCTGCCTTCCACTCTCGAAGCCACAAAATCCTGCGGATAACAAGAGAATTAGCTGAAGCCACCGCAGTGCGGTGAGCAGCCTCTAGCATGGCAGACATGGCATAGGATGAAAAAGCTGAAGCCTGAGCAGTTAAGGTAACCATCTCAGGCATAGATTCCTTGGTGAGGGAATGCATCTCCTCTAGAGAAGCAGAGATGGCTTTGAGAGCCCACACTGCTGCAAAAGTCGGGGAAAACGCGCCCCCCGCAGCTTCATACACAGATTTGGCCAGAAGGTCAATCTGACGGTCAGTGGAATCCTTAAGTGAGGTGCCGTCAGCCACCGACACAACGGTCCGGGCTGAGAGCCTAGACACCGGAGGGTCTACCTTTGGGGAGTGAGACCACTCCTTGACCACCTCAGGTGGAAATGGAAACCGGTCATCAGAACCACGCTTTGGAAAGCGTTTGTCAGGGCAGGCCCTGGGTTTGGTCACAGCGGTCTGAAAACTGGAGTAGTTAAAGAACACACTCTTCACTCTCTTAGGCGAGGTAAACTGATGTTTTTCTGTCAAAGAGAGTTGCTCCTCTGACACTGGCGGATTGAGATCCAGCACAGAATTAATAGAAGCAATCAAATCACTAAGATCTGAGTCACCCTCAGAGAAATCGATGGGATACATAGCCTCCAAACCCCCAGTGAGGGCATCCTCCTCATCTTGAGAGTCAGCTCTTGACTCAGAGCCGTGGGATGGGGAGGGGGAGGAAACCCTGCGCCTTCTCTTAGAAGGACGGGGTCTGGGATCAGATGATGAATCCTCCGTGAGCTCCGATGGACGGAGGTCAGAGGATAGGAGTCCTCTGTCAAGAGTATTAGAGGCACCCTGTGAGGGGGGCTGATGCATATTCATCAAAGTCCTGGACAAAAGCCCCATGGACTCAGCAAATGACTGGGATATGGACCTAGAAAAGGACTCTACCCAGGCCGGGGATTCAATCACAGGTGCAGCAGCAGCCTGAGAGACCACTGGGGGTGAGACTCCAGGCTGTGGCACCGCCAAGTTAGAGCAGACATCACAATGTGGATAGGTGCTCGGCTCAGGTAGCAGGAGCTTACATGCAGTGCATGCAGAATAAAGCTTTGGAGCCTTGCTCCTTGTGTGAGACATGCTGCTGGAGTGGGGGCTTTGCAGAGAATGAACCCCAGGGAGAATATACAGAGGTCCACAACCGGAGACCGGCTGTGGCTTACCAGACCGCTGAGCGCGGTGTTGTGTGCCCTCCAGATCCCGAAGCCCGGTCCCCCAGTCGCAGCACCTCAGCAGAGATGCAGAATGCTAAGATGCTTTTGGAGAAGGCGGTAAGGAAGCAGGCATTCCAAAAATTGCATTTTTATGAGGAGGGGGAAAAAGTTGGTCATCTATTATCGGTCATAGCTGCAGCTCAAAGGAGTAGTTCATTTGTGCATGGTATGGACACGGTGGAGGGGACACAGGTCACTGAGGTTGAGGCGATCCTTGAGGTCTTTAAAGATTTCTATCGCACGCTATATTCTTCTAGCGGAGAGATGAGGGTGGAAGAGGTGGACTCATTTCTTGAGCGAGGTGAGCTTCCTGTGTTGTCTGTGGTGGATAGAGATAAACTGGAGTCACATATTACTATTTATGAACTGGAGGGCGCTCTGCATGGCATGAGCAATGACAAGGCACCGGGAGCAGACGGGCTACCAGTTGAAATTTATAAACAGTTAGAAGAAATCCTATTACCCAAACTATTGAAAGTCTTTGAGGTGGCGGAGGGGGAAGGTGTATTGCCTGAATCTATGAGAGAAGCAATAATAGTAGTAATTCCTAAGGAGGATAAAAATCCGAGGCTTCCAGACTCATATAGACCCATCTCGTTATTAACAGCGGACGTGAAGCTTCTGGCTAAGGTGTTGTCAAACCGGCTGACTGGAGTTATATCTAACCTAATCCATATGGACCAATCAGGGTTCATGGCCAATAGGTCGACAGCTGCTAATATCAGGAGATTGTACCTTAATCTACAGTTGCCGCCTGACAACCCTGGCCGGAGGGTGATCGCTTCGTTAGATGCCCAGAAAGCGTTCGATAGTGTTGAGTGGGGGTATCTGTGGAAAGTGTTGCAGCATATGGGTTTTGGCCCACGGTTTGTAAAGTGGGTGCAGCAGTTGTATAATAGGCCTACTGCTAAAGTTAGAGTTAACGGTATGACCTCCTCAGCGTTTGAGTTGCACCGGGGAACGAGACAGGGCTGCCCACTATCGCCGCTCCTATTTGCTATTGCAATAGAGCCTCTGGCGGCGGTCATTAGGAAAACAAAGGAGATCCATGGATTTAAGTATGGGCATTTAGAGGAGAAAATAGCTCTTTATGCTGACGATTTATTACTTTTCTTGGGGGATCCATCAGCCTCATTGGATCATGCCATGCAGATAATAGAGAAATTTGGAGAAGTTTCGGGACTGACCATTAATTGGTCTAAATCGAGCCTCTTTAAGGTGGATGGGGAAGTAGCCTGGACAAATGAGGATACTGGGGCTAACAAATTGAAGAATGTGGACGAATTTAAATATCTAGGTATCCAGATATCTCTGCCAGTAGAAAAATACATACAGGTGAACTTATGGCCGCTCCTTAAAAAATTGAGAACCAAGGTGGATGCCTGGAACAAGCTACATTTGTCAGTTGTTGGAAGGGTTAATTTACTAAAGATGGTAGTAATGCCTAAACTCCTATACATACTGCACAATGCCCCTGTTTGTATTTCAAGGAAAAGATTTAAAGGGATAAACTCGCTGTTTAGGGACCTGGTGTGGGGTAAAAAGCAGCCTAGGGTGCGATTAGAGACTTTACAAAGGCCGAAGGATGAGGGGGGTCTAGCAATCCCAAATCCGGAATTGTATTATATAGCGGCGCAATGTCAACACCTCAGGGGTTGGTCTGATCGAGAGAAAGATACGGGCATTAAAGAAGTACTGGAATACATAGTGGGTAGAAGTCCATTGGTAATGGGACTAGAGGATGGTGCGGTGGGGCTCCTGGGTAGAACATCTCCTACAATGGCACTTATAAATAAGACCTGGGATAGGCTGAAAAGGGTGAGAGGGGTGACCCGGTTAACCAAGTTTACACCTATCTGGGATAACAGTAATCTCCCGGAGATTCAGAAAATGGGGAATATTGAGGAGTGGAGACGCAAGGGTGTAATATACATGCATCAGATATTGGACGGAGGAATTGTGAAATCGTTCCCGCAGTTACAGAGTGAGTTTCAGTTACCGGCGTCCGGCTGGCTCCACTACAGACAATTAAAACATGCGATTGCAGCCCAAGCGGCTAAACAAAGTGTGGCCATACAGACTGACCTGGTACTGGAGTATGTGTGTAAGGGCGGAGGAAGCACTAAAGGGATCATTTCTGGCACGTATAAAGATATACTACATACCTTTCTGTTAGAATACCCAATTAAAACTAAATCTAAATGGGAGGAGGAAGTTGGGCCGATAACGGAGGAGGTGTGGGAGAGTATCCTGGCGTATGTCCCTAAACTTTCCATGAGCGAACCGGCCAGACTGTCTCACCTATACGTGATTCACCGGGTATATAGGTCTCCCTTACTGATGTTTAAAATGGGGTTGAAAAGGAATTCGGAGTGTCCAAGGTGTCAGGGATCTGACGCAGGTATTTTTCACATGATGTGGTCTTGTCCGAGACTGGTCTCCTTTTGGACTAAGGTTATCCACAAGATAGGAAGAACATATGGGTGTGTTCTCCCCAGGGAACCAGTGATCTGCCTATTGGGATATGTTGAGGAGCTTGGGGTGGAAAATACTATGAAAATTGTCATTGCTAGGCTGCTGTATGCGGCAAGAAAGCTAATCGCCAGGTCCTGGATTAAAAAAGACCCCCCGACCAGGGGAGAGTACATTAAAAGGGTGAAGTGTATTCTTCAGCTGGAACGGGGAGTGTATGAAAGAAGGGGGAATGTTAAAATGTTTGAGAAGCTCTGGTCTCCTTGGCTGCAATGCGGATAGGACGAGTGATGGACCAGTAAACTGATATGGGACGGGGATAGCCGTCTGAGACCTCTGATGTGTATGTTTTGTTTTATTTGTGTTACTAGTTGTTCCTCCTGCACAATGGGATGGTTCTATACTACAGTTGAAGGGTATTATAAGTGTGTACTATATGGGATGTAGTATCGGGGAGAAGTGTTGCTGCCGGGGTGGGGGAGGGGGCGGGAGGGGGAGTTAAAGGGGTAATAGATGTGATAAATTTAATTTGGATGCCGATTTGTTATTCTGTTGTATGTACTCTGTTTTAATAAAAAAGTATCTGATTTAAAAAAAAGAGATGCAGAATGCAGGATGTCCCAGAGCAGAGTGAACTCTGCCTGAGAAGAGGGCGTTCCTATAAAAGAGCGGGAACTGGAGGGCTATAGAGACCTGCAGGGAAGGAGGGACACCCCAGCAGTGGGGAGTGTCCCTCCCCTGTGTAGAACGGCCACCGGGAGGAGCCGAACCTGTCCCTCTGCATAAGTGACATGCGAGGGCAGGAAAATTAAACTAGGCCTCCGGCGAAGCCGGGGCCTAAATTTAAGCGGCGAGGCCGACAAGCAGGCACCATCGGCGCGATTCTCAGGCAAAAGCTAGAGAACCCGCCGGAAAAGTTAAAACAATCACATACAGCATACTCTCCCCTTACAATAAAGAACCGGGACCCCCAACATAAACGTCTCAGGTACTTAGCTGCTGAGACGCAGGGCCATGTCCCTGGGGATGAGTGCTCCGGTCCAACAGAATCCTCAAGGGGCTGTGGATGGAGACCGGACTCCTGCCAGGCATGGAGACCGTGCTGGCTCCCACTTCAAGCCAGAGCCCAGAAGGGATGGTGAAGGAGCGCGGCATGTAAGGCTGCAGCCTTGTAAATCAACCTTAACAACACCGCCGACACAGTGGGGTGAGAAGGGACATGCTGGGAGTCCAGACATGGACCCGCTTTTCTTCAAACTCTTTCCAAAAGTCAAACAAATCAGATGAGAATGCATGTGTGGATGTATGCCTCCTGACACAAAGCAATAAACTGGATAGGACTGGCTACCAGGGGGTGTATAAGCTCAAAGGGAGGAGCTACACTTTTAAGTGTAGTACTTTGTGTGTCCTCCGGAGGCAGAAGCTAAACACCCATGGTCTGGGTCTCCCAAAGGAACGATAAAGAAATACGTAAGTACTTACCGGTAATGTGTTTTTTCTGAACCCATGACAGCACCACGAGAGAGAGGATCCACCCTTCAAGGACAGGAAACCTCCAGAATAAAAAGGGGCGGCACCTCTCCCCGCATCAGTTGGTAACAGAGCATGAAAGGACCTCCGGAAGAAATCATGTTATAACATAACCCAGCACTAACATATAACCACGTGCAGCCAATACTGCCAATCTATCCACATGCAGGGAGGGAATATAAGGGTGCTGTCATGGGTTCAGAAAAAAACACATTACCGGTAAGTAATTACATATTTTTCCAATACCCATGACAGCACCACGAGAGAATTACATAGACAAGGAATATCCTAAGGGGGGGGGACCAAGAGCGCAAAACCATTCTCCCGAGGTGAAGTCACCTGGAGGTTCCCCGTTCAAGGACAGGAAACCAACTGATGCGGGGAGAGGTGCCGCCCCTTTTTATTCTGGAGGTTTTCGGTCCTTGAAGGGCGGATCCTCTCTCTCGTGGTGCTGTCATGGGTGTTGGAAAAATACTCTGCGTCCAAAACGCTGCAAACCCTGATCGTGAACACGCAGCCTAAAAAGCCAGGATGGATGGATAGCTGGATAGATAGACAGAGGTAAAACACATATATAATGCCCCAACCCAATACATATTCAGAGCAGGCACCGTTTAGTGCCTTTTATGTGGCACTATAGGGTGTTCAGCCTTATATTTGCCCCCCCCACACTAAAAAAAAACCAAAAACCCGAAAAAACGACTTGGGGTCCCCTTTATTTTTGATAGCCAGATAGGGTAAAGCAGCCGGCTGCAGCCTACAGACCACAGCTGACAGCTTCAACTTGGCTGGTAATCCATAACAGAGGGCACCCATGCTGTTTTTATTAATTATTTATAAATAAATAACAAAAACAGAAAAAGAGTGGGGTCCCTCCCAAACTGGTTTACCAGCCAAGGTGAAGCTGACAGCTGTGGTCTGCTATTCTTAGGGTGGGAAAGGCCATGGTTATTTGGCCCTTCCCAGCCTAAAAATAGCTGGCCGCAGCCGCCCCAGTTGTGGCTCTCTATTAGATGCGCCAATCCTGGCGCTTCGCTTCAGCTCATCCCCTTGCCCTGGTGCGGTGGCAAACGGGGTAGTACATGGGTTTGATACCAGCTGTAATGTCACCTGGCATCAAGGCCAGCGGTTAGTAATGTCGCAGCGTCTATCAAATACCCAACTTCACTAACCCAGTCAGTAATAATAAAAAAAAAAAAAAAAGAATTTTTTTTTTATTTGAATAAATACTCCATAACATATTCCCTCTTTCACCAATTTATTGAAAAGAAAAAAAAATCTGGTCCTCTGCAATCCATTTTGGAGGTCCCATGACCTTCTAAAATCTGGGGGGCACGCACAGCGAACGTATACCCTATTTTCTGGAAGTTCAGTCACTCCATGTGAGGAGTGTGGGTGCAGAGACTTGAGACTACTGCAGCCACACTCCCTGGGTCCAACTGAGGGCAGTGTGAATTACAGTAAACTCAATCTCACTGCGCGCAGGGAGCTGGCTGAGAGACGCTCTCTGCACATGTGGCCGGCATTTTTCAGAGGAGGAGGAAGGATCGGGACACCAATGCTACAGCAGGTACCGGGGGAACGGGGTGGAACTGGGGAGGACTTTTCTGTCTCGTATGATATGTCAGATGCAACAGAAATCTGAGGAGGTGGATGAATGTAGTGTGTGAGCCACTCGTGTAGCCGACAGTTTAGATGAGGGGAGGAGGGGGGACTTTGGCCACACCGGAGGATTGGAGGTGACCGGGGAAGGACATTTATCTCAAATCTGACATGTTTGATCATCCCAGATGGGAGACACAATTTTTTTACTGCGCTGCCATTTACTGTAACGTGACCATCTTTATACAGTGTATAACGGTGATCACGTGACTGGAAAAAACGGCCGTTATGATCGCCAGCGTCTCAGCTACCTCTGGTAACAAACCCCGGAGATTTTCCTATGCTGGGGGGCGCTATACACTTTTTTTCTTGTTTTAAAACAGCGACATAAGAAAAAGTACCCTTTCCTGCTGCCGTTTTAATCCGTACGACCGTTATAAAGGGGTTAAAGTTCGGTTTGGTACCAAAAATATCAGTGTTCGAGTTCGGAGTTTGAGCGCTTTACATATGCAAACCACTAGAGCGAGAAGCACTTCACTCGGTGCTCACCCCAGTGCGAGCCACTTCCAGTGTTTGAATGGGGAGCACCCGGGGTACAAACAACATTATCGGATGTAGCGTGTACAAAAAAAAAAAAAAAAATGGAAAAAAACTCTGCTCTCCCTCACTTGGAAATGATCTATTTATGGCTAGCTGCATTTGGGCGGGGACCAAACTGCCCAATTAGTGATTTCCAGTGGGGTTCAGGTCAAGTTTAGGTACGGAATAGAACTTTAGCTAAAGTCCAGGTGAACCCAAGAAACCCAAACTTCCACAAGTCTGCTCATTTAAAGGGATGAGCAGACCCACGGTTTGGTGTCCAGATCAAACACAGACTTTAAAAAATTAAAAAAATTAAAAAAATAGTGTTCAGGTTCGTAGTTCAGGTCCTTACCTATGCAAACCACTTGCGTGAGCATTGCTGTGTTCGGGTACGCTCGGTGCTCGGCCCAGTGCGCGCCGCTCGCAGTGTTTGAATGGCTCACACTGGGGTAACAACAGTTTTAGCGGATGTAGTGTGCACCAAAACAAAACAACAAACAAACAGTAAAAACCTCACCCACCCTCCCTCGGAAGTGATCTGTTAATGGCTGGCTGCACGTGGACAGAGACACGAACTGCCTTGAGGTTCATGTCAAGTCAGGGTCCGGAACAAAACTATCTAATGTCCGGCAGAACACACCGAACAAAAAACAAACGTGTCCGCTCATCTCTAATACTGAAAGTGAGAAAAAAAAAATGCTATTCTGCAATTGATTTTTCTAGTTTAGATTTTTCTAAAATGATGACAGTATAATGCTTCTCTAGGTCAGTACAGTTATGATGATACCAAACTCTTTAGGATTTTTTGCTTACTATTATTTTAGTGGCTTAAAATAAAAAATGTAACCAATTCTGAACTTGGGGGAGGGGAGTTGGTTGGTGTGTGGGGGTGGAAAGACCACCTGGGTGATGGATCCAGCCACTCACATGCTGTTGTCAGTGGCTAAACAATAGTGATATAACACAGCCAGCACCAGCCCAGTTTGACGTGGCCTCAGCCTCCGAGCCCACTCCATATACCTGCACCACGGAGTAACAACACGCCAGAGTGAAAAGGGGATAAAAATAGGGTTGTTATTAGGAATATAGGCAGCGAATTAGAAAACAGATTTCGGTGAGGAACACGTTGCTTGGTGTCTGCGGCTTTACCCATAAACCTCTAACATGTATCAGAAGCTAAGAAATAATTAGTAAGACCTGGCTGTCTAAAGCATGGCTGTCAGCAATAAGGAGCTGTGCAACAATAAACAGAATCTGCACAATACAAACCATGATCACTTTCTTCCGCTTCAGCCTGCAGGTAGTCTGGGATTTCCAGAGAGACGAGCTCTCGTGTAGAGGATTTCTCAGCATCTGGTGGCTGTTCTGAGGTACTTGCAAGGTGTGAACACCAGATGGCGCCAGCAGGCAGTGCAGAGCCCGTCTCTATGCGGTCACTGGAGTGATCCGGCACGCAGGATGCAGAGGTCACAGGCTGATCCTGTAATTCACGAGACCCAGTCAGATCTGGATGGTCTTTTCCTTCAGGCGCCTCTTGATCACCAGAATTCCTGTATGTGGCCTCGCTAACATTGGATTGATCCAGACCTTCAAATAAAAAAAAAATAAAAAAGTCATAACTGTGAAAGCTGCAAAACTAAATATACTGGTTGATACCCATATTTTAAAGAAAGAAGTTGGATATTTTGGAGTCAATGCTGGGACTGACAGATCATTTCTTAAAGTTTGGTGACTGTGTGATGTCCAATTCTCCACTTTTAGGGATTCACAATATAATGGAGAACATGTACTCCGATGCAACCTCTAAGGGTACGTTCCCAGGATTGTTTTCTCTGTCTGTCGGCTACCCATGTGGTAAAGAGCACATGGACCAAAAGTAACCAATGTTGTAGTTGACGTGAACGTTTTTTTCCTACATGAACCAATGGATTGCATGGAAGAAAAAAGAAACACTGCTACAGGTGCTAGTCTCATTCATTTTACAGATCAGGTTTGCCCATAGATTCCAATAGGTGCGCAAAAAAATATAAAAACTGATGCCAAACAAAGGCGAATTTAATGGACTGATGGCAATTTTTAACAAAGTAAAATGAATTTGGCCTTTTTTTTATTATTTTTTTTTTTTTTTTAAATCAGTAAAAAAAAAAATAAAAATGTATGGCTGTCAAGAACGGACGGCGTGCAGATGACAGATCGCCAATTATTTGTGAATGAAAGAGAACAGTTTTCATACAATCTCAGGGGAAAACTCTTCTCCTTGCGGAGACTTGACAAAACAGTCTGGCTGCCAGTGAAAGGGTCGCTGCAATGCCCCTCTAGGAAATATTCAAACTGTCTCTCCAGGGAGAAAGGAGACCAACCCTAGTGCCACCTATTGGGAGTAGCAATCCTAAAAGTCAAAAGTAGCCCTTTAAAAAGCCTTTTCATATGACCTAGGATTTATACCAGATCAGAACCTCAATTTGCAGACAGTATTTCAGGGTGATTGCCCCTCGTCAGTGCAAAGTATGAGATCTGATCTGGCTTTATGAGAGGCTATAGTGGGCTCTAAAGGGAGAACTTTTCTCCATGTGGAGACTGACAAACCAATCTGGCTGCAAGTGGTAAAATACAACTCTACGTATGTCCCCTGTACAGATGACCATGCTCTGGTCACAGACTACCTTTATCGAGCTTAATTCCTTCATTAAAGCGAGAGAAGGATTCTGGGAACACAATCCGAATCTTCTTTCTCTGGTTTCTATTTATTTTCTTGTACTTGACATACCGTATTTTTCGGACCATAAGACGCACTTTTTTCCCCCCAAATGTTGGGGGAAAGTGGGGGGTGCGTCTTTTGGTCTGAATGTGGCTGCGGGAAATGAGGGTGCTGCGGTACAGCGGGTCATCGGGGACACGAGCAGGCTGTAGCAGCCTGCCGTGACCACGTGGACCCGCTCATTTAATATGCACGCCCATCCCCCGCCCATCATCCCTCAGCGCTGAAGCAGGCACTGACAGGTGGGCGGGATGATGGGCGTGGGCGGGGGATAAACAGTCGGCCCGCATGATCACCCCTGGCAACTACGGCCTGGAGGGATCATGTGCGGCTGTATTCACTGCCCCCCGCGCATCATCATCAGCGCGGGGAGCAGTGAATCAGTGTACAGTACTGACCGTTCCCCTGCAGCATCGCTCGTTCTCCCGTCTGTGTCAGCGGCAGCGCCGCTGAGTGGAGCCATCCCCGTTACCTTGCTGTATCGTAATCATCTCCTGTGCCATTGGCTGGGTGGAGACTAGCGGCGCGCACAGCGATGACGTCATCGCTGTGCGCACGTGTCCACACGCAGCCGCCACCGGCACAGACACAGGAGATGATCGCGATGCAGCAGGGTAACGGGGACGGCTCCTCTCAGCGGCGCTGCCGCTGACACAGATGGGAGGACAAGTGATGCTGCAGGAGAACGGGGATGGCACCACTCAGCGGCGCTGCCGCTAACACAGACCGGAGGACGAGCGATGCTGCAAGGAGTGAGGTGAGCTGAGGTGAGTATGAACGTTTATTTTTTTTTTTATGTGCCACAGGATGCGGCCATACACCAGGATGGGGGTATAATATGAGCAGGATGGGGTCATCTGAGCAGGATGGGGTCATCTGAGCAGGATGGGGTCATCTGAGCAGGATGGGGTCATCTGAGCAGGATGGGGTCATACGAGCAGGATGGGGTCATACGAGCAGGATGGGGTCATACGAGCAGGATGGAGTCATACGAGCTGGATGGGGTCATACGAGCAGGAAGGGGTCATACGAGCAGGATGGGGTCATACGAGCAGGATGGGGTCATCTGAGCAGGATGGGGTCATCTGAGCAGGATGGGGTCATCTGAGCAGGATGGGGTCATCTGAGCAGGATGGGGTCATCTGAGGAGGATGGGGTCATATCAGCAGGATGGGCGCATATGCCATGATGGGTTATATAGCAGGATGCGGCCATATGCCAGTATATAGCAGGATGCGGCCATATGGCAGGATGACGGTATATAGCAGGATGAGGGACATATACTGTATATACAAGGCAGGAGGATCATTACCAGGATGCGGCACCTTAGTAGAGAATTTGGGGACATTACCCCCATAACATTGTCAGCAGCAGATCCTCGCCCCATAACAGTGTGTCATGACCACATTTTTTGCTTAAACTTTTATTTTCCTATTTTCCTCCTCTAAAACCAGGGTGCAACTTATAGTCCGGTGCGTCTTGTAGTCCGAAAAATACGGTATGTGCCGGCTCCTATAATATAAAAACATACACAAATTATTAACCCCATAAAGGCGCGGCTATTTCTCTTTTTCCCTCCCCTTCTAGCAAGAGCCATAACTTTTTAACTTTTCTGAAGACATGGCCATATGATTACTTATTTATTTTTTTTGCAGAATGAGTTGTAGTTTAATATACAATGTAGTGGAAAACAGGACAATACAAATTTCTGGAGTGAGTATAGATGATCGAACCTGAACTTTAATGTTCGGTGTTTGTACTGAACACAGACTTTCAGTGTTCAAGTTCAGGTGATTAAGGTATGCTGACCACTTGAGTGAGTAGCACTTTGCTCAGGTACGCTCGGTGCTCGGCCCAGTGCAAGCCGGATGCAGTGTCTGAATGGCTTGCAGTGGAGTAACAAAAGCGTGATCGGATGTAGGGTGTACCCAAAAAAAGGGAAATCCCTGCACTCCCCTCCCCTGGAAATGCTCTGTTTATGGATGGGTGTATGTGGGTGGGGAGCCGAACAATTAGTGACTTCCATTGAGATTCAGGTCAAGTTCAGGTCCAAAACAGAACTTTAAAGTCCGGCTGCACCCACCGATCCCCAACTTCCACATGTCAAAGTGAGAACGGGTTAAAACACAACGGTTACTTACCGGTAGCCGGTTTTTCCAGAACCCATGACAGCACCACGTGAGAGAGGGATCCGCCCAGCAAGGACAGGAAACCATTCTGAATAAAAGGGCGGTACTTCTCCCCTTCGTCAGTTGATTACCGAGAATGAGAGGACCTCCAACAATCGTTAGAACTTACTCCACCACCACTAAACACCCACAAGCACACCGAAAAAGTGCACACCAAGGATGAGAAACGGAGGGAATATAAGGGTGCTGTCATGGGTTCTGGAAAAACCGGCTACCGGTAAGTAACCGTTGTGTTTTGCCCTCACCCATGACAGCACCACGTGAGAGATTTCCAGAGAAACCCAATTAGGGAGGGACCACCGCCTCAAGCACCCTCCTACCAAATGAAAGAGCAGCCGAGGAGGATAGGTCCAACCGATAGTGCCGGAAAAAGTAGATTGTGAGGACCAGGTAGCGGCCCTACAAATTTGTTCAATAGATACCTGTGCACGCTCAGCCCAGGAGGTAGATACCGCTCTGGTGGAATGGGCCCGGATGTTCTCCGGAACAGGCGCTCCACTGGAGGAGTAGGCTAAAGCAATGGCCTCCCTAATCCACCTAGCGATAGTACTCTTGGACACCCCCTGACCCTTGGTACTACCCTGAAAGGAGATAAATAATGACTGTGTCTTCCTCACTGCCTGTGTGACCGAAAGATAGTGTAGGAGGGCCCTGCGTACATCTAGGGTGTGAAATCTACGTTCCCCCTCATTAGTGGGACGGCTGCAGAACGAGGGCAGGACTATTTCTTGTGTTCTATGAAAATGAGAAGCGACCTTCGGGAGATACGCTGGGTCCGGTCACAAGATGACTCTATCCTCAAGGACGTGAGTATAAGGCTGCACTACTGACAGGGCCTGCAAATCACTGATCCGCCGTGCCGAGGTTAATGCGACTAGCAATACGGTTTTCAGGGTAAGCAATTTCAGGGAAAGCTTAGTCAGGGGTTCAAAGGGGGGTCCCGTGAGGGCATCCAAGACCAAGTTCAGGTCCCAGGGAGGAACCTTTGGTATGACCACTGGCCTAGTCCTACCACTAGCCATAATAAATCGTTTAATCCACTTGTTGGCCGCCAGGTTACAATTGTACAGGGCCCCCAAGGCAGAGACCTGAACCTTGAGAGTGTTCACCGCTAACCCCAGATCAAAACCCTTCTGAAGGAATTCTAAAATGCACTCAACAGGAGCCTCCGGACCCAAGGGACCATCAGAGAACTGCAGGAATTTTTGCCACACTCTCCCATATATTTTGGTGGTAACAGGTTTTCGGCTTTTCAACAAAGTAAAAATAAGGTCAGGGGAAAAACCTTTGCTCCTCAACAGCGACCTTTCAAATTCCAAGCCGTTAAATTGAATCCTTTTGCTTGCGCGTGGAATACTGGTCCCTGTACTAACAGGTCCGGAACTTCCGGCAGAACCCAGGGATCCGTGACAGACATTGCCCTTAGGAGAGAAAACCATGGTCGTTTGGGCCAGAAGGGGGCGATAAGAAGTACCCTCGCCCGGTCCTCCCTGATTTTTTGCAGAACGGTCGGCAGCATGATAATCGGAGGAAACACACAAGCTAGCCTGAAGGTCCATGGAACCTGTAGCGCGTCTACTGCGAAGGGCTGGTCCGAGGGGCTTAGCGAACAGAACTGCACTACCTGCCTGTTCAGTCTGGTGGCAAAGAGGTCTATCTGTGGCAAGCCCCAGAGAGTCGCTATCTGTCGAAAGACCCGAGGATTCAAGGACCATTCCCCTTGCCGCAGTTGATGGCGGCTGAGGTAATCTGCCGTGACATTGAGACTTCCTTTGATGTGGAGAGCCGAGAGGGAGAGAAGATGCTGCTCTGCCCAGAGAAACAGTCTGTAGGACACCTGCATGAGGGATGGGGATCTCGTGCCCCCTTGGTGGTTGACATATGAGACTGTGGACTGGTTGTCGGACATGACCAGAACATGCCGCCCGCGACGGTGAGGGCGAAAGTCATGTAGGGCACGCTCCACCGCCCACAGCTCCCGGAGATTCGAGGGTTGCGCCGCCTCCCGCCGCGACCACCATCCCTGACAAATGTGCTCGAGAAGGTGAGACCCCCAGCTGGACTGGCTGGCATCGGTAGTGACCACCCTCCGGTCCCGAGGTAGCCAGGGAACACCTACAGACAGATTGTCCACGGACGTCCACCAGAGGAGAGAGCTTCTGACCGCCCAGGACAGGGTGACGACCCCTTCTAAACAATCGTTTAATGCTTTCTGGGCATACAGAACCTGCAACTGGAGAGCCCTGGAGTGGACCCAACTCCATGGGACCGCCGGGAAGCAAGAGGTCAGAGAACCCAGCAAGGACATAGCCTGCCTCAGAGACATCCTGGGATGGTGGATCACCCGCCGGGCCAAGGTTGAAACCCTCCGAATCTTTTCTGCTGGCAAAAGGCACTGCTGACACACTGAGTTGAGAGTAAGACCTAGAAATGATTGAATCGTGACCGGATCCCATCCGGGACTTCTCGTAATTTACCAT
This sequence comes from Anomaloglossus baeobatrachus, assembly GCF_048569485.1. NCBI lineage: Eukaryota > Metazoa > Chordata > Amphibia > Anura > Aromobatidae > Anomaloglossus > Anomaloglossus baeobatrachus. The sequence goes on from NC_134358.1 coordinate 134,894,986, forward strand.
CCAACCCAGGTCTTGTAGAGACTGTTGAAGGTATTGGAGATGAGCCGCACATTGCTGCTTGGAGTTCCCAATCACCAGGAAGTCGTCCAGGTAAGGAACCACCAGAATATTCCGTATCCGTAGATGAGCCGTCATCTCCGCCACTATTTTCGTAAAAATCCTGGGGGCGACAGAGAGCCCGAAGGGGAGGGCTCGGAACTGAAAATGACTGACCAAGTTGTTGATGGAAACCGCCACTCGCAGGAACTGCTGAGAATGAGGATGGATAGGGACATGGTAATAGGCGTCCTTCAAGTCTATCACTGCCATATAACAGTTGCGGAACAGCAGCTTTATGGCCGACTGAACAGACTCCATCTTGAACGGGAAATACTGGAAAAACTGGTTGAGACGTCTGAGGTTTATTATTGTACGGAAGGAACAGTCTGGCTTTCCTACAAGAAAGAGGGGGGAATAGAACCACTTTCCCCTTTCCGCTACGGGCACCTCGCACAGGACTGCCTTCCCAATCAACATCCGAATTTCCGATTCCAGAGCATGTTGCTCCGATTGTGACCCCCGAAGAGGAGTGATGACGAAACGCTGTGGTGGCTGAAGTAGAAATTGGAACTGGAGACCGTCTCTGATAATGGATCAAACGTAGGCGTTGGAGGAAATGCTTTCCCACTGCTCCAGAAAGTGAGAAAGGCGTCCTCCGACCGGCAGCCTGGCGTCACTGGGCAGACTTCTTGGAGGCGGCTGGGGCGCCCCCGAACATGAAGCCGGAGTCCCGCTTCGGTCTGCGCTCCCACCGCCGATTATCCGGGGGTCTGCCTTTGGAGAATCTCTGCCTCTGAAAGGGACGGGAGGAACCAGAGTGGAATCTCGGGAAGGACTTTTTGCCCCCTGACGCTTTGTCCAGCACATCCTCCAGCTGTTTCCCAAAAAGCAGGTGACAGTCACAGGGCACCGCACACAAATTGTGTTTGGATTGCAGATCTCCTGGACAGCCCTTCAGCCACAATGCCCGTCTGGTCTGATTAGACAATCCCGCAGAACGAGCTCCCAGCCTAATAACATCCGCTGAGGAATCCGCCAAAAAGGCTGCAGCCCTCTGGAGAAGCAGAAATTTTGACAGGATCTTGTCACGGGAGGTGTTATCCCGCAACTGATCCTCAACCTGTTGGAGCCAGGTCATGAGAGAACGGGCTGTACAGGCTGTACATTTGCAATGGCCGGCCTCGAGCTCCCCGCAGATGTCTCCCATAGGTGCTTAAGAATGACATCCGCTTTTTTGTCCAGGGGATCTTTCAACGTACCCGAGTCCTCTAGGGGAATGCCTCCTCGCCGAGAGGACTTCGCAACAGCAGCATCGATCCGGGGTGCCTTTTCTTGTCCCATACGGCTGCTTTGTCCTCATCAAAGGGATATTTCCGTTTGGAGGAGGAGGGGAGAGAGCTTGCTTTGTCCGGACGCTTCCACTCCTTCTGAATAAGTGCCTCAATTTTGTTGTTGACCGGAAAGGTACGCTTCTTCCTATCTTCCAGACCTCCAAACATCACATCCTCCAGGGATCTAGAGGATTTCTCCTCCGTCAACCCCATAGTAGCCCTGACTGATTTGACCAGGGACCCTATATCGTCAATGGAGAAGCACGGTCTGCCTCCCATATCACCATCTGAGGACGAGGAGTCAGTCTGAGGCCGTACCGGAGGAGGAGTAGGAAGAAGGGGCAAAGTCTACAGGTTTCGATTTTTTTTTTTTTTTTAGAAAGCCTTCATGGAATCCTGTACCTCCGAGCGGATAGCCGAACGGACGTCCGCTGAGAGTCCCGGGCATTCCCCCGCAATTGTGAGACGGATACACCCCTGACACAACTTCTTGTGCCACTCCTCTGAGAGGGGTTCCCTGCATAGGGGGCATTCCTTATGCTTCTTTTTGGACATGGATTTCTTAGGGGCCTAAGAAGGGTAGACAAAAGCAGGGGAGAAAAAACCCCAAGGGAGCCATGAGTATGATGACATTCACGAAGATCCACTCACCACCATAGGAATGAAGGGTACCTGTTTTGAAGGCTGTTTCGGAACATCCACAGGTCTCACAGGAGCTGTAGAGTCATGGGAGGACCTGCTGTCATGGCTGCCACGGCCCGTCCGACCAGTGTCGCTCCGGTCATCCGTTTTCCTGCCCTGCTCACGACGCACGGGAGAGCGCTGCTGCTCATCCGTGTCCATTGCAGAGCCCAGGTACCAGCCTCTGACAGCGCCAGGAGAGTCGTTTTTCCCCTAATCCTCCGCCTTCCGGTCCCAGGTGAGGCTCCTCCCCGCGGTGCACGGCCAGGAGTGCCTGTATACCGGAATGGCAGGCCGCATGCACCGCAGCGTTGCATGGGCGCCGCCATCTTCATCCGGTGACGTCATCGGAAGGCCCGCCTCCATCTCCCAGCGTGCCCGTCGCGTGTGCGCGCACCCGGAAGTTCCAGGCAGCATGGAGCGCAGAGCGGGGGGGGGGGGGGGAGGAGCGGCGGACCGGGAGCCCCCGAGCGGTTCCTGCCGCCCGCTCCCGCACGGACACCAGGACCCCCCAGGGCAGGTGGACGGCGCCTCCAGCCCCGAAGAACGGTGCTACAGGACTCATTCTGCTCTTCCAGACACCGGACGGGGCTGTGTAAGTAGGCGACTTTTCTTCTCTTTTCTTCTTCTTTACCGCCGGTTTACAGAACAGGGGTTTCCCATCAAGGACAGGAAACCAACTGACGAAGGGGAGAAGTACCGCCCTTTTATTCAGAATGGTTTCCTGTCCTTGCTGGGCGGATCCCTCTCTCACGTGGTGCTGTCATGGGTGAGGGGAAAAAAAGGGTTGTTATTAGGAATAAAGCCAGCGAATTAGAAAACAGATTTCGGTGAGGAACACGTTGCTTGGTGTCTGCGGCTTCACCCATAAACCTCTAACATGTATCAGAAGCTAAGAAATAATTAGTAAGACCTGGCTGTCTGAAGCATGGCTGTCAGCAATAAGGAGCTGTGCAACAATAAATAGAATCTGCACAATACAAACCATGATCACTTTCCTCCGCTTCAGCCTGCAGGTAGTCTGGGATTTCGAGAGAGACGAGCTCTCGTGTAGAGGATGTCTCAGCATCTGGTGGCTGTTCTGTGGTACTTGCAGGGTGTGAACACCAGATGGCGCCAGCAGGCAGTGCAGAGCCCGTCTCTCTGCGGTCACTGGAGTGATGCGGCACGCTGGATGCAGAGGTCTCAGGCTGATCCTGTAATTCACGAGACCCAGTTGGATCTGGATGGTCTTTCCCTTCAGGAGCCTCTTGATCACCAGAATTGCTGCACGTGGGCTCACTAACACTGGACTGATCCAGACCTTCAGAATCGGAGGTGTTGGGGGACACTTCCATCTTCGGTGGTGACTCCTTTCCATTTAATAAATGATCAGTCGGTTCAGCAATAGCTTTTAGAAATCTTTCTACCTAAAATAAAAAGTGACAGTGCATCTAATTATAGGACTATACCGAGACAAATACGAGAAAATATTAAGCTTTGAATATCAACTTGATAGAATTGAGTCTTGTGCTGAAACTTTGCAGAGATTATGGACAATGTCAGCAGTGAATTTAAAGGTGCCATCCATTAAAAAAAAAAAAAATGCATTTAAAATTATATTCATTCTTCTGGAGCACACAGCTCCCCGGCCTTGTGCTTGTGGGGGACGGTGCGCTCCTGCTTCAGCTGAGCCAGTGACATGTCTGTGCCAATCGCCCGAACTGTGTGTGTCCACCAATGCGGTGGGCAGCATCAGACGAGCGCAGGGACTACTGGACCAAGCTTCACAGCAGCTGCTGGAAAGAGCTTGTAAGTGCTGCGCTCCTTGTCAATGAGCAGTACACAAGTTAAAAATTCATCCATTCTTGATAACGGAAAGGAGTTTTATTAACAGCTAAATTGAGAAATAGCTTTGCAATTTTTTATCCTTTGTGATGATGAGAAGAACAGTTCACCATTTTTTTAAGAAGGAAATCCAGGGCACTGCTCAACATCAAATTTTTATTGTTAGAGCAATCGTTCACATGAGCCGTATAGCTGCGGCTTTCTTCAGTCGACCCAGTGATTTGGCAGAATCTTACTGCTGCATACCGTGGTGCTCATTCATAGATGGACAACAATCCAAAATTACTATATAGGAGAAACGAAGGCACTCACGGTTCTTGCTGTGCAGAAAAACTATTATTCACGGGTGGAGGTTACATGCTGTGGCAGCGGGGAGGGGTAAGACAGAACAGCGCGTCAGACCATGGCCGTTTCGCACTCTGTCTCAGTGCTTCGACGGGTCTGTTAGAACCGTCAAAGCACTCAGACAGAGTGCGAAATGGCCGTCTGACGCGTTGTTCTGTCTTACCCCTCCCCGCTGCCACAGCATGTAACCTTCACCTGTGAATAAAAGTTATTCTGCACAGCAAGAACCGGTGAGTGCCTTTGTTTCTCCTATATACTAATAACAGTTTAACATTTTATTGGTTGGTGTCTGACACCCAGCCCCCTGCTAATTCTCTGTTTGAGAAGCTAGGATGCCCTAGAGTGCTATATCCTTACGAGGCACAGCTTGGTACTTTTCATAGTTTTACAACTCAATTTAAAGGGGTATTCCCATCTCCAAGATCCTATCCCAATATGTAGTAGGTGTAATAGTAATAATAATATTAGCAAATACCTCCAATTAGAAATATAGTATTAGTTCTCCTGATTAGCTGTGTTTCTTACTTCATGTGTAGGGCATTGCAGGACCATAGGTATCCATGGATATGACCACGAAAAAGAGAATTTTGTTACTTACCGTAAATTCTTTTTCTTATAGTTCCGACATGGGAGACCCAGACCATGGGTGTATAGCTTCTGCCTCCGGAGGACACACAAAGTACTACACTAAAAGTGTAGCTCCTCCCTCCGAGCATATACACCCCCTGGATGACAAATCTAACCAGTTTAGTGCAAAAGCTGAAGGAGGACATCCACCCATAAGTAGAGATAGAGTAAAACCCGGAATAACCGGAACCTCTGTCTACAACAACAGCCGGTGAAAACACACGGAACAAGAACTGCCAACAGGCAACAGGGAGGGTGCTGGGTCTCCCATGTCGGAACTATAAGAAAAAGAATTTACGGTAAGTAACAAAATTCTCTTTTTCTTCATCGTTCCTTATGGGAGACCCAGACCATGGGACGTCTCAAAGCAGTCCATGGGTGGGAAATAAACAGAACTGAGAAGTAGGCAAAACCTAACTTCACAAATGGGCGACAGCCGCCTGAAGGATGCGTCTGCCCAAGCTCGCATCTGCCGAAGCATGAGCATGCACTTGGTAGTGCTTCGAAAAGGTGTGCAGACTAGACCAAGTGGCAGCCTGACAAACCTGCTGAGCCGTAGCCTGGTGCCTGAAAGCCCAGGAAGCACCGACAGCTCTGGTCGAGTGCGCCTTAATCCCTGGCGGTGGGGGTACCTGAGAACATTGGTAGTCATCGGATATGGCCGACCTAATCCAACGAGCTAGGGTCGGTTTAGAAGCCGAGAGACCCTTGCGCTTACCCGTGGTTAACACAAAAAGAGAGGTGCACCGCCTAAGAGCAGCGGTGCGTGACACATAGATTCGGAGCGCCCGCACCAAATCCAAAGCATGCAACGCTTTCTCAAAGCGATGCACAGGGGCCGGACAAAGGGAAGGCAATGAAATGTCCTGGTTAAGGTGGAAAGGAGACACCACCTTAGGGAGAAAGTCCGGAGTCGGACGAAGAACCACCTTGTCTTGGTGAAAAACCAAAAAAGGTGACTCCGAAGAGAGCGCAGCCAAATCAGAGACTCTCCTGAGAGAAGTTATGGCCACCAGAAAGACCACTTTCTGTGAAAGTCGAAACAAAGGAACCTCCCTAAGAGGCTCAAAGGGGGGTTTCTGTAAGGCCGTGAGGACCAGATTAAGGTCCCAGGGATCCAGAGGCCGCCGGTAAGGCGGAATGATGTGAGATGCGCCCTGCATGAAGGTGCGCACCTGGGCCAGTCGGGCGATACGCCGCTGGAACAATACCGACAGAGCCGAGACCTGTCCCTTGAGGGAATTGAGGGATAGTCCTAGCTGCAGACCGGACTGTAGAAAGGACAGGATGGTCGGCAAAGAAAACGGCCAAGGAGCATGGCCGGAAGAGCGACACCAGGACAGGAAAATCCTCCAAGTCCTGTGGTAAATCCTGGCCGAGGAGGACTTCCGAGCCTGAGTCATAGTGGAGATGACCTCGGAAGGAATGCCTGAAGCCGTCAGGATCCAGGACTCAAGAGCCACGCCGTCAATCTGAGAGCCGCAGAATTCTGGCGGAAAAACGGACCTTGAGAGAGAAGGTCTGGGCGGTCCGGGAGATGCCACGGCATTTCTACGGACAGACGGAGCAGGTCTGGGTACCAAGCTCGCCTGGGCCAGTCTGGAGCAATGATTATAACCCGACGGCCCTCCATTCTGATCTTGCGCAGGACCCTGGGCAAGAGAGCTAGAGGGGGAAACACGTAGGCCAGACGGAACTGGGACCAATCTTGAACCAGCGCGTCCGCTGCGAAGGCCTGAGGATCGTGGGAGCGAGCCACGTAAACCGGGACCTTGTTGTTGTGCCGGGATGCCATTAGATCCACTTCCGGAGTGCCCCACTTGCGGCAGATTGATCGGAACACTGCCGGATGCAGGGCCCACTCGCCGCTGTCCACGGTTTGACGGCTGAGGTAATCTGCCTCCCAGTTTTCTAAGCCTGGGATGTGGACTGCGGATATGGTGGACTTGGAGTCCTCCGTCCACTGAAGGATGCGTTGAACCTCCAACATCGCCAGGCGGCTGCGAGTCCCGCCCTGGTGATTGATGTAGGCAACCGCTGTCGCGTTGTCCGACTGGACTCGAATGTGCTTGCCCGCCAACAGGTGGTGAAAGGCTACGAGAGCCAGAAACACAGCTCTGATTTCCAGCACATTGATCGAGAGGGCTGATTCGGACGGAGTCCAAGTGCCCTGTGCTCGGTGGTGGAGAAATACTGCTCCCCAGCCGGAGAGACTGGCGTCCGTGGTGAGGATCACCCAGGACGGAGTCAGGAAGGAGCGTCCCTGAGACAGAGAGAGGGGCCGAAGCCACCACTGAAGAGAGCTCCTGGTCTGTGGCGACAGAGCCACTAGTCTGTGCAAGGAAGAGGTCCGCTTGTCCCAAAAGCGGAGAATGTCCAGCTGCAGAGGACGCAGATGGAACTGGGCAAAGGGAACCGCTTCCATTGACGCCACCATCTGACCCAGCACCTGCATGAGGTGCCTGATGGAATGACGGCGGGGCTTCATCAGAGAACGCACCGCCAGATGAAGGGACTGCTGTTTGACTAAGGGCAGTCTCATAAGTGCCGGCAGAGTCTCGAATTGCATCCCTAGGTACGTAAGTTCCTGGGTCAGGGTCAGAGTGGACTTGGGCAGATTGACAAGCCACCCGAATTGAACAAGCATGGCGAGAGTGAGCGAGACACTCCGCTGACAGTCTGCACTCGATGAGGCCTTGACTAGAAGGTCGTCCAGGTAGGGGATTACTGCCAACCCCTGGAGATGCAGAACCGCAACCACTGCTGCCATGACATTGGTGAACACACGAGGGGCCGTGGCTAACCCGAAGGGGAGAGCCACGAATTGGAAATGTTCCTCTCCGATTGCAAAGCGTAACCAACGCTGGTGTGAAACTGCAATTGGCACATGCAGATAAGCATCTCTGATGTCGATGGATGCTAGAAAATCTCCTTGGGTCATTGAGGCAATGACCGATCGCAGAGATTCCATGCAAAAGTGCCGCACCTGAACATGCTTGTTGAGAAGCTTGAGATCCAGGATGGGCCGGAAGGAACCGTCCTTCTTGGGGACTAGGAAGAGGTTTGAGTAGAAACCTCTGAACCGTTCCCGGGCGGGAACCGGAACAATTACTCCGTTGGCCTGCAAGGATGCCACGGCCTGTGAGAAGGCGGCGGCTTTGGAGCAGGGGGGAGTGGACATAAAAAATCTGTTTGGCGGGCTGGAAGAAAATTCTATCCTGTAGCCGTGGGAGATGATATCCCGCACCCACTGATCGGAGACGTGTTGAAACCACACGTCGCCAAAGTGGGAGAGCCTGCCACCGACCAAGGACGTTGCTGGCGCAGCCAGATAGTCAAGAGGAGGCTGCCTTAGTGGCAGCGGCTCCTCCGTTCTTCTGAGGACGCGGCTTCGCGCGCCAGCTGGGTTTTCGATCCTTGGCTGAGTTAGTGGACGAGGCTGAGGGCTTAGAGGATGACCAGTTAGAGGAACGAAAGGAACGAAACCTTGACTGGATCTTGCCCTGGACAGGTTTCAGTTTGTGGCAAGGAAGTACTCTTCCCGCCAGTAGCTTCCTTAATAATTTCATCCAGTTGTTCAACGAACAGCCGGGACCCAGCAAAGGGAAGCCCAGCAAGATACTTCTTGGAAGAAGCGTCTGCTTTCCACTCTCGAAGCCACAAGATCCTGCGGATCGCGAGGGAATTAGCGGAAGCCACCGCCGTGCGGTGAGAAGCCTCCAGAATGGCAGACATGGCATAGGATGAAAAAGCCGAAGCCTGGGAAGTTAAGGCAACCTTCTCGGGTATAGAGTCCCTGGCGAGGGAATGTATCTCCGCCAGAGAAGCAGAGACTGCCTTAAGAGCCCACACTGCTGCAAAGGACGGGGAGAACGAAGCTCCTGCCGCCTCATATACAGATTTGGCCAGAAGGTCAACCTGGCGGTCAGTGGGATCCTTAAGAGAGGTGCCATCGGCCACAGATACGACTGTCCGGGCTGAGATTTTAGACACCGGAGGGTCTACCTTTGGTGAGTGAGCCCACTCCTTGACCAGTTCTGGTGGAAAGGGAAAACGGTCATCAGAACTACGCTTTGGGAAGCGTTTGTCAGGACAGGCCCTGGGCTTGGTAACAGTGGCCTGAAAACTGGAGTGGTTAAAAAAAAACATACTCCTTGCTCTCTTAGGTGAGGTAAACTGGTGTTTTTCTACCAGAGAGGCTTGTTCCTCTGACACTGGTGGATTGAGGTTCAGTACTGAGTTAATGGATGCAATCAAGTCACTAACATCCGCATCACCTTCAGATAGATCAATGGGGTACATAGAGGTAGCGTCTGAGCCCACAGTAAAAGTATCCTCCTCGCCCTGCAATTCAGCTCGTGAATCAGAGCCATGGGACGAGGAAGGAGAAGAGTCCCTGCGTCTCTGTTTAGGAGGACGGGGACCTAAAACATGCTCTGTTAGCTCTGCAGAGTGAGTCGGAGCAGCAGAGGCGCCCTGAGAAGGGGGCTGATGCATGGTCAGCAGAGTCCGGGACAGCTGTCCCATGGAGTCGGCAAAAGACTGGGAGATGGCTTTGGAAAAAGATGCTACCCAAGCCGGGGGTTCAGCCACCGGGGCCGGAGCAGCCGGGGGGACCCCTTCCAGGCTGAGGCACCACCATGTTCGAGCAGGCATCACAATGTGGATATGTGCTCGGTTCAGGCAGAATGAGCTGACATGCAGTGCATATAGAGTACAGCTTTGCAGACTTGCTCCTAGTGAGAGACATGCTGCTGAGGTGGAGGCTCTGCAGTAAAGAATACACTCCTTTAGAATGACCCCCTGAGAGTGTATAATAAAGCCCACAACCAGAGGTTGTGGCTTACCAGACCGGTTTTTGTGTGCCCTCCGGATTCCACAGCTCAGACCCCCAGTGGATGCAGAAGTTGCAGCAGCCAGCGCCGATCAGTGAGTGAACGCTGATAAAATGGCGCCGGAGTGAGGAGGGGGGGCGGGGTTCTGCCCAAGAGCGGGAACCGGAGGGCCAAGGAGAGATACAGGGGAGGGAAACATCTCCTCAGAGAGGAGTGTCCTCCCCTCTGCTGAACGGCCGGTGGGCGGCGCCGCACTGTTCCCCTGCAAGACTGACATGCAGGGGAACTGAAAACGAAACTAGGCCGCAACTGAAGCCGGGGCCTAGATTTTTACATGCGGCCGACGAGCAGGCACCCTCGGCGCGGTTCTCAGGAAAAACCTAGAGAACCGGCCGGAAATCACAGCAGAGTTACAAAACACCCTCTCCCCTCAATACAAGTACAAGGAACCCCTGAATAACGTCTCAATACTTAGCTTTTGAGACGCAGGGCCAGGTCCCTGGGGGGGGGGGTAAACGCTCCGTCCGGCAGGATCCTGACAGGGCTGCGGATGGAGACCGGTCTCCTGCAAAGCAGAGAGAACCGTGATGGCTCCCACTTCAAGCCAGAGCCTCAGGGGATGTTGAAGGAGCGCGGCATGTGAAGGCTCCAGCCTTGTAAAGTCAACCTTAACAGCACCGCCGACACAGTGGGGTGAGAAGGGACATGCCGGGAGTCCAGACTGGACCCGCTTTTCTTCCAAATCTTTGAAATTAAAAATCAAAAATCAGAGGATGCATGTGTGTGTGTGACCTCCTGAACACAAAGCATTGAACTGGTTAGATTTGTCATCCAGGGGGTGTATATGCTCGGAGGGAGGAGCTACACTTTTAGTGTAGTACTTTGTGTGTCCTCCGGAGGCAGAAGCTATACACCCATGGTCTGGGTCTCCCATAAGGAACGATGAAGAAAAACTAACTAACTGCAATTATATGCATGGTCGCAACCATGGATACCTAAGATCCTGCAATGCCCTGCATATGAGGTAAGAGACCTAGATTATCAGAAGAACTATACTACATTTCTAATTGGAGGTATTTCCTAATATTATTATACCTACTACATATCAGAAGAAGATCTTGGAAATGGGAACTTAAAAAGGAGGCAGCTGTAGTAGACAGTACCAGTAGCAGTACCACGCACAGTTGCTACTGAGCGTATAGCCCTATACCTGGTGAACCATAAAGGGGACATGGCCATCTCCGGAGCACCGAGGTCCCCTCAGACATCTCACTGGCGGAGGGTCTGGCAGTGTCAGTAAGTCTGGGCTGTTCAGCATAGACATCACACATTGGATATAGGGGAATTAAGTGTTTTCCTGCACAGTAAATACTAGCATCTCCATTATAAACAGTTGCCAGGAACCGGATCTATGGGAAGCTCATTGCAGAAATGTGACAAAATCCCCAATCCTTCAGTATTCACAGGCTGCGCACAGCAGGATTGTATATGCAGGGTTTGGAGGATACATGAATATATGGTATATGCGCATTATATAAGTGCAGGTTCATATTCACCTTCTTCACAGTTTTACTTTTTAGCGGTTTCACTTCTGGTTCTTCGGAAAAAAATATGTGTTTATTCTTCACTGGCCTATGCATGTCCAGGAACTGTGAGCGGTGCCGGACGCCTTTCTCCAGGTAGCGCAGGGTCCGGTGCTTGAAATGGGAAATACCCCCATATCTGCAGAAATACCACACTTTATATTCTGCGGTCATCACAATTATTACAATTCTAAATGAATATTTTCTTATATTTTTCTACTCTACTTCTGAAAAAAACAAAAAAACAAAACCTATTATGGAGATGGAGCGGTGCGGGGTTGTGGTGGGCTTAACCCTTATTTTACCCCCTTTTTTTTGTAAAGAAAAACTATTTTATTCACCAGACAAAAAGGATGATTTTTTTTTTTTCAATATCTAATTTTTCTAAACAATTATTATTCTTTAACTCTTTTTTTTTTTTTTTTTTAATCCAGTAAGAGACTTGGACTCGACATCCTGATTGCCATCATTGTCTATTCCAGGATAATGTGTCTAACACTGTAAATCAGAAAGTCCATTAGGATCTAACAGGAATCTGTAGGACTGGGGGCAATCGTTAGGTTGCTCACTAGTTGTACATCCCTTTCTTAATCCCTAGGTTTCCCCCAGTACATTAATAACACGTATCCTTCATACATACACATATCTGAGTAGTGGACAATCCCCTTAAGCCCTGGTGGTACAGTCACCTATTGGCACCACTCCACTTTGATGCAATAGTAAGTATTGATGTCATGGGTGACAGACAGTCATGTGGTTTCTGGCCATAGAAGGTCACATCGTTTGACTGTGCAGAATGCTCCCTGACTTTCCATTGTTCCTGCTGTCAGTATTCATTGGTATAGGTAGCTTTCCTGCTGGATTCATCTCTCCCGTTTTTGGACCCAGCAGGCGCTCATCTTCCACCCATATGCTGATCATCAGCATTCTCTTGGTGCTTAAATACCCCTTCCTTCCTTCGACGAGTGTTGGTGATATTTTTCAATTCCTTCAAGCCTTGGCTGTAAGCATGTGGCTTGTACTCCTCTGTGGTATTGTTACTAAAAACCTTCCTGAACTTCTATTGGTGTCATCTGTGGATAAATAGTTCATACATTTTCTCCCTGTGTGTCCTCATTGTGTCTTCTATAGTTGTTTAGTTGGGTTGATGAAGAGCTCATCCCATCCGTTTCTTGTTTAGAGCCCAGCACTAAGGATAGCTAGGGTCAGGAATCCGGATCAGTGCATAGATGCGGAACCTATCTAGGGTGGTGTGGGACCCTAGGGACCAGCTGTAGGTTTGGTCAGGGGTCACCATCTTCCCCTTCCCTAGACACAGGGTTACCCTTCCCTTTGGTACTTCCCCGTACCTAGCATGATAATTGAAGCCTGATTCCAAAGGTTGAAATAGCCAGAATTGAAGGTCAGTCTTATCATAACCATTAGAGCGGGATGGAATAATACAGCTGGCACCTGCAACTGATGGGGTGGGCACAAGTCTGAGTCCCCATCATCACTGCAGTGTGATAACACGGCTACATAGCCCCACAATATAATATGGCATGGAAATAAGATCCATAAATCTCAGACAGGAATAGGAAACTATGCATTAATCTCTATAAAAATAAGGGCCAGTCTGCAGAAGAGAGGAGCAGTCAGTGTCCTCTATGTGGCAGGGGTACAGCATGATGCCCATCAGTCGCAACCATTAGCCTTATCTCATGTCAGTAGTAAAAGGGTAGGTGCACATGGTAAGTATTTGCTACAGATATTTCGGCATCAAAAATGTGTCTTGGAAGGAATTCATTAGAATGGGTAAAAAATGCTGCAAAAACAGTGTAAGACTGGACGTCCTGCAGTTTAAAGGGAACCTGTCACCACTTTTTTGGCCTATAAGCTGCGGCTGTAACAGGGTGAAAATGTACATAAAATAAACTTGCATGTTTGTTAATGTATTGTATAAATTTATGCTAGAATTTAAATGGCCACTAGGTGTCACTAGAGGGCAGGCACACTGCTAGACAGTAAGGGGTTACATTAGGTTTCCCTGGTAACGTAGACAGAGAGACGGTTGAAAAGTTCTGTCAGGATCTGAGGGACTGCGCAAGAGAAAGACGGCTGTCGTTTTCCCGTGTTTGGATTTATAGGACTGCTTACTCTTTTTTCTTTGGAGCTCCTACTGCCCCTGACGAGGGGATTTCATCTGAGTGAATTTTTCTTCAGAAACTGTTTGGATAAAATCATCTAAGAGTGAATTAGAAGCAGTCTGAGGGGACGGACGCCATCTTGGGTGAAGACTTCAGTGAGTAACAATTGACCGGAGACCGATCGGTGTATAATAGTCAGTCAGGGACAGATAGGTAAAAGAAGAAGGAAGATTATTCTTTGACCGATTATTCACTGAGAAGGAGCTGTGTTTCTTGTTTATTGTGAGGCATTTGCTCTGAAGTTATTAGCGGTTAAGCTGTGTGGTGCTGATGATAACAGACTATTCTGCCTTTGCTTCATCACACTGTCTGGGGGCAGTGAGGTACAGAATATTGAATAGAGGTCCATGTACATATATTTGCTTGTTGCTGACTGTATATGGGAAGGTGGCCGGGTACCATGATTGAATTGTAAACATAAGGGGAGGTGGTTGTAAGATTATATCCTTGGAGGGATCACGTGCCATTATCTGTAGTAGTGCACCCGGGTAAGCCCCATTAATAGATAATGGAGGGAGCGGTATAGTGGGGGAAATATAGTCCAGTTCATCCCTACAGACCGACACTTGAAGTCCTCCAAGTTGCATAAACGGTTATTGTTTATTCCAGGCTGTTGTGGCCGATACGTTGTAAGAGAACTGTTATTTTTATAAAGAAAAAACTGTTATTCACCATCTTTGTGTCCCTGGGTTTTCCATAGTGCCATCGTATCTTAATAGTCATAACGACCGGCATTCAGTCATTACACGGCCACCACCACCTGGGCTCTTATATACAGCATTCTAACATGCTGTATATAAGAGCCCAGGCTGGGGGTAGAACATAAAAAAGAAAATTTTGTTACTTACCGTAAATTCTTTTTCTTATAGTTCCGTATTGGGAGACCCAGACCATGGATGTTTAGCTTCTGCCTCCGGAGGACACACAAAGTACTACACTTAAAAGTGTAGCTCCTCCCTCTGAGCTTATACACCCCCTGGTAGCCAATCCTAGCCAGTTTAGTGCAAAAGCTGAAGGAGAATAGCCACCCACAAGTAGAACCGAGTAAGAACCGGAACAACCGGAGACTCTGTCCACGACAACAGCCGGTGATAACACACGGAACAAGAAAATTGCCAACAGGCAACAGGGAGGGAGCTGGGTCTCCCAATACGGAACTATAAGAAAAAGAATTGACGGCAAGTAACAAAATTCTCTTTTTCTTTATCGCTTCTTTGGGAGACCCAGACCATGGGACGTTCCAAAGCTGTCCCTGGGTGGGAATAAACAGAAAAAACTAAGAAGTAGGCGGAGCCTAACTTCACAAGTGGGCGACAGCCGCCTGAAGGATGCGTCTGCCCAAGCTCGCATCTGCCGAAGCATGAGCATGCACTTGGTAGTGCTTCGAAAAGGTATGCAGGCTAGTCCAAGTGGCAGCCTGACAGACTTGTTGAGCCGTAGCCTGGTGCCTAAAAGCCCAAGAGGCACCGACAGCTCTGGTCGAGTGTGCTTTGATCCCCGGCGGGGGAGGCACCTGAGTACTCTGGTAGGCGTCCGAAATGGTCGATCTAATCCAACGGGCAAAGGTCGGCTTAGAAGCAGAGAGGCCCTTGCGCCGACCTGTGGTTAGCACAAAAAGAGAGGTGCACCGCCTAAGCGCAGCGGTGCGAGCCACATAAATCCGGAGAGCACGCACCAGATCTAGAGTATGCAGCGCTTTCTCAAAGCGATGAACAGGGGCCGGACAGAAGGAAGGCAAGGAAATATCCTGGTTAAGGTGGAAGGGAGGGACCACCTTAGGAAGAAAGTCCGGGGTCGGACGGAGAACTACCTTGTCTTGGTGAAAAACCAAAAAAGGTGACTCCGAGGAGAGCGCAGCCAAATCAGAGACTCTCCTGAGAGGTTATGGCAACTAGAAAGGCCACCTTTTGAGAAAGACGATACAAAGAAACCTCCCTAAGAGGCTCAAAGGGGGGTTTCTGCAATACCGTGAGGACCAAGTTAAGGTCCCAGGGATCGAAGGGCCGCCGATAAGGCGGAATGATGTGAGACGCACCTTGCTGAAGGTGCGGACCTGAGCCAGCCGGGCGAGACGCCGCTGGAACAGCACTGATAGAGCTGAGACTTGTCCCTTGAGAGAGTTGAGGGACAGTCCTAGCTGCAGACCGGACTGTAAAAAAGACAGAAGGGTCGGCAACGAGAATGGCCAAGGAGAATGGCCGGAAGAGCGACACCAGGACAGGAAAATCTTCCAAGTCCTGTGATAGATCTTGACGGAGGAAGACTTACGGGCTCGAGTCATAGTGGAGATGACTTCAGGAGGAATACCAGAAGCCGTCAAAATCCAGGACTCAAGAGCCACGGCGTCAATTTGAGTGCCGCAGAATTCGGGCGGAAAAACGGACCTTGCGAGAGCAGGTCTGGACGGTCCGGAAGATGTCACGGCATCGCCACGGACAGTTAGAGCAGGTCCGGATACCAAGCTCGCCTGGGCCAGTCCGGTGCAATGAAGATGACTCGACGGCCCTCTATTCTGATCTTGCGCAGGACTCTGGGCAAGAGAGCTAGAGGGGGAAACACGTAGGACAGACGAAACTGGGACCAGTCTTAAACCAGAGCGTCCCCGGCGAAGGCCTGAGGATCGTGGGAGCGAGCCACGTAAACCGGAACCTTGTTGTTGTGACGGGATGCCATTAGGTCCACGTCCGGAGTGCCCCACTTGCGGCAGATTGACTGAAACACTGCCGGGTGCAGGGACCACTCGCCACCGTCCACGGATTGACGGCTGAGATAATCTGCCTCCCAGTTTTCTACGCCAGGGATGTGGACTTAGGATATGGTGGACTTGGAGTCCTCCGCCCATTGAAGAATGCGTTGGACCTCCAACATTGCCAGGCGGCTGCGTGTCCCGCCTTGGTGATTGATGTAGGCAACCGCTGTCGTGTTGTCTGACTGGACTCGAATGTGCCTGCCCGCCAACAGGTGGTGAAAGGCTAGGAGAGCTAGAAGCACAGCTCTGGTTTCCAGCACATTGATTGAAAGGGCTGACTCGGACGGAGTCCAAGTGCCCTGAGCTCTGTGGTGGAGATGTACCGCTCCACAGCTGGATAGGCTGGCATCCGTGGTGAGAATCACCCAGGACGGAGCCAGGAAGGAGCGCCCTTGGGACAGGGAGAGGGGGTCGAAGCCACCACTGAAGAGAGCTCCTGGTCCGTGGCGACAGAGCCAGTAACCTCTGTAAGGAGGAAGGCCGCTTGTCCCAACAGCGGAGAGAATGTCTAGCTGCAGAGGACGCAGATGGAACTGGGCAAAGGGAACCGCCTCCATGGAAGCCACCATTTGACCCAGGACCTACATCAGGCGCCTAAGGGAATAACGGCAGGGCCTCAGGAGAGAGCGCACCGCTAGCCGGAGATACTGCTGTTTGATTAAGGGCAACTTCACAAGTGCCGGTAAAGTCTCGAACTGCATCCCTAGGTACGTGAGACTCTGGGTTGGAGTCAGAGTGGATTTGGGAAGATTGACAATCCACCCGAATTGGGCTAGGGTGGCGAGAGTGAGCGAAACACTCCGCTGACAGTCAGCGCTGGATGGACCCTTGACCAGAAGGTCGTCCAGATAAGGAAGCACTGCTAACCCCTGGAGGTGCAGGACCGCAATCACTGCCGCCATGACCTTGGTGAATACCCGAGGGGCCGTAGCTAACCCGAAGGGGAGAGCCACGAATTGGAAATGATCCTCTCCTATCGCAAAACGTAACCAACGCTGATGTGACATTGCGATTGGCACATGGAGATAGGCATCTCTGATGTCGATGGACGCCAGGAACTCCCCTTGGGTCATAGAGGCAATGACTGATCGCAGAGACTCCATGCGAAAATGCCGCACCCGGACATGCTTGTTGAGAAGCTTGAGATCCAGGATGGGCCGGAAGGTACCGTCCTTTTTTGGAACTAGGAAGAGATTTGAGTAAAAACCTCTGAACCGTTCCTGAGCGGGAACTGGGACAATCACTCCGTTTGCCTGCAAAGACGCCACGGCCTGCGAGAAGGCGGCGGCCTTGGAGCAGGGGGGAGTTGAGAGAAAAAATCTGTTTGGAGGGCTGGAAGAGAATTCTATCCTGTAGCCGTGAGATATGATGTCTCTCACCCACTGATCGGAGACTTGCTTTAACCAAGCGTCGCCAAAGTGGGAGAGCCTGCCACCGACTAAGGACGTGGCTGGAGCGGGCCGAGAGTCATGAGGAAGCTGCCTTAGTGGCAGAACCTCCTGCGGTCTTCTGCGGACGCGCTTTTGGGTGCCAGTTAGATTTCTGATCCTTGGCTGAGTTAGCGGATGAGGCGGAAGGCTTAGAGGATGACCAGTTGGAGGAACGAAAGGAACGAAACCTCGATTGATTCCTACCCTGGGCGGGTTTCCTGGTCTTGGTTTGTGGCATGGAAGTACTCTTCCCGCCAGTAGCTTCTTTAATGATTTCATCCAGCTGTTCACCAAACAGCCGTGAACCAGCAAAAGGGAGCCCAGCAAGAAACTTCTTGGAAGAAGCATCTGCCTTCCACTCTCGAAGCCACAAAATCCTGCGGATAACAAGAGAATTAGCTGAAGCCACCGCAGTGCGGTGAGCAGCCTCTAGCATGGCAGACATGGCATAAGATGAAAAGGCTGAAGCCTGAGCAGTTAAAGTAACCATCTCAGGCATAGATTCCGTGGTGAGGGAATACATCTCCTCTAGAGAAGCAGAGATGGCTTTGAGAGCCCACACTGCTGCAAAAGTCGGGGAAAACGCGGCCCCCGCAGCTTCATACACAGATTTGGCCAGAAGGTCAATCTGACGGTCAGTGGAATCCTTAAGTGAGGTGCCGTCAGCCACCGACAACGGTCCGGGCTGAGAGCCTAGACACCGGAAGGTCTACCTTTGGGGAGTGAGACCACTCCTTGACCACCTCAGGTGGAAATGGAAACCGGTCATCAGAACCACGCTTTGGAAAGCGTTCGTCAGGGCAGGCCCTGGGTTTGGTCACAGCGGTCTGAAAACTGGAGTGGTTAAAGAACACACTCTTCACTCTGTTAGGCGAGGTAAACTGATGTTTTTCTGCCAAAGAGAGTTGCTCCTCTGACACTGGCGGATTGAGATCCAGCACCGAATTAATAGAAGCAATCAAATCACTAAAATCTGAGTCACCCTCAGAGAAATCGATGGGATACATAGCCTCCGAGCCCCCAGTGAGGGCATCCTCCTCATCTTGAGAGTCAGCTCTTGAGACAGAGCCGTGGGATGGGGAGGGAGAGGGGGAGGGAACCCTGCGCCTTCTCTTAGAAGGACGGGGTCTGGGATCAGATGATGAATCCTCCGTGAGCTCTGATGGACGGAGGTCAGAGGATAGGAGTCCTCTGTCAAGAGTATTAGAGGCACCCTGTGAGGGGGGCTGATGCATATTCATCAAAGTCCTGGACAAAAGTCCCATGGACTCAGCAAATGACTGGGATATGGACCTAGAAAAGGACTCTACCAAGGCCGGGGGTTCAATCACAGGTGCAGCAGCAGCAGCCTGAGAGACCACTGGGGGTGAGACTCCAGGCTGTGGCACCGCCAAGTTAGAGCAACCATCACAGTGTGGATAAATGCTCGGCTCAGGCAGCAGGAGCTTACATGCAGTGCATGCAGAATAAAGCTTTGGAGCCTTGCTCCTTGTGTGAGACATGCTGCTGGAGTGGGGGTTTTGCAGAGAATGAACCCCAGGGAAAATATACAGAGGTCCACAACCGGAGACCGGCTGTGGCTTACCAGACCGCTGAGCGCGGTGTTGTGTGCCCTCCAGATCCCCCAGAGCGCAGCATCTCAGCAGAGATGCAGAATGCAGGATGTCCCAAAGCAGAGTGAACTCTGCCTGAGAAATGGCCGCCGGAGCAAAGAGAGGGGGCGGGACTAGGGGCGTTCCTATAAAAGAGCGGGAACTGGAGGGCTATAGAGACCTGCCGGGAAGGAGGGACGCCCCAGCAGTGGGGAGTGTCCCTCCCCTGTGTAGAACGGCCGCCGGGAGGAGCCGAACCTGTCCCTCTGCATGAGTGACATGCAAGGGCAGGAAAACGAAACTAGGACTCCGGCGAAGCCGGGGCCTAAATTTAAGCGGCGAGGCCGACAAGCAGGCACCATCGGCGCGGTTCTCAGGCAAAAGCTGGAGAATCCGCTGGAAAAGTTAAAAACAATCACATACAGCACACTCTCCCCTTACAATAAAGGACCGGGACCCCCAACATAAACGTCTCAGGTACTTAGCTGCTGAGACGCAGGGCCATGTCCCTGGGGATGAGTGCTCCGGTCCAACAGAATCCTCAAGGGGCTGTGGATGGAGACCGGACTCCTGCCAGGCATGGAGACCGTGCTGGCTCCCACTTCAAGCCAGAGCCCAGAAGGGATGGTGAAGGAGCGCGGCATGTAAGGCTTCAGCCTTGTAAATCAACCTTAACAACACCGCCGACACAGTGGGGTGAGAAGGGACATGCCGGGAGTCCAGACATGGACCCGCTTTTCTTCAAACTCTTTCCAAAAGTCAAACAATCGGATGAGAATGCATGTGTGGATGTATGACCTCCTGAACACAAAGCGATAAACTGGCTAGGACTGGCTACCAGGGGGTGTATAAGCTCAGAGGGAGGAGCTACACTTTTAAGTGTAGTACTTTTTTGTGTCCTCCGGAGGCAGAAGCTAAACACCCATGGTCTGGGTCTCCCAAAGGAACGTTAAAGAAAAACACTTTATAATACTTACCTAACGGTCGCGCGGTGGGCCTTATGGGTGTTTCCGTTGTCCGGTGCGGGCGACTCCCCTTTCGGCTTTCAGAAACCTCATTACTTAGCTGGGACAGTAAAATGTTTTGATTTTGGAGGCAAAAACTAGGCAACACGTGTGGACATAGCTAAAGTGTGCCATTCATTGCATTATATGGACTCATCTTACAGATACAAGACTCTGCTAATACAGGGGATAAGCAGAAATCACTTATTCGCTGTTTGTCACATGCAGCTTGGATACACTTAGATATTGAACCTTGCTCTACATGAAGAGGAGACATATAACTACTCGGGGAGCAGACGTTTTCCTTCCCCTGAACTGTACGGATCAATGAGAAATGAGACAAATCCCACCAGATAATGTTTGCTATTCCTCTAATTACTTCCAACAGTTTTTTCTGAATTAAATGAAAAACCAAAATGTATTTTCTTACTTTTGTCCCACGCCATGTTTTAGCCCCAAGACAGTGGAAAGTTCTGAGGCCACATCACATGGGCTCTCTTCAGCATCCAGTTCATGGCTTAAGAAAAGGAAAAAAAAAAAATCACTTTTTAATACAATGTTCAGCTCACGCCTGAGATCCTGTCAGATGATTACATCAGGAGTAATGCCTGACTTACACCTCCGACTGAAGCTTCTGAGGTACAGTAACGTTTCGCCACACAGGAGCAAATGTGGGCAAATAAACTCACTGCAGAAAACGTATCACACACGGCATACAATGTACGGATGTGTCTGTGCAACGCCTGCCTGGATCCACAGACTCAGATGGGCTGTAATGGGGAGGCTAGAGGGAAGCCACTCACCAAGCAGGACCCCCAGAACCCTGAAACCCTTCAACCCCTATACAGGGATTTGGAATTACACCGGGCCCTGGTGATCACTACCTGTGGAAGGCTGCAGTCCGATGAGAGTAGTAGTCAGGCAGGGTCAAACCAGGAATTGCGGAACAGGGACAGAATCGGCAGGCAATGACGTAGTCAGCAAACGTAGCACAGGTCAAATCCGGATCGGGCAGCGAGGTACAAAAACAGTAGGCAGGAGGGTAGTCAGAAAACACACAGAAGTCAGCACACAGGAATAACCAAACAGAATAAGACGTAACAGGAGCCAGGAAATCAGAACTATCTCTGGCAGTGGTCATGTGACAGGAGGGGGAATAAGAAGGGTGTGGTGTCTTCCCATTGGCTGTAGCTGAACGCTGGCAACTTCAGCTGAAAGACACATGCCACCCACAGTCAGCCAGCGGTACTGCAGATCCCAAGATAACCCAGCCCAGTGGATGATCGGAGCCTGCGCCCACCGGTGCTGCTGGCATCGACTCCTCTCCCATCACCAGCACCATCCACGGCAGGAACACGGCGTCGCCTGCCGATCGGAGCAGAAGTCGCTGGAGCAGACTCCGGCGGTGACGTAACAGTCTGCTTAGTTCCTACGGTTCTAGCTTGCTGACATTTACTAATCGGGCACTCTTTTGGCCTTGTTGCGGTGCCCTATGAGTGCACTAGGTAGACATATCGGGGCTCAAACTTAGATTGCACTTACTCTATGAAGGGAAACGTTTGACCCAGAAGCTCAGAGCGGACACTGGCTCTCACTGAGGGGACGAGCCAAGTACAGACACTTGTTTTCCAGGCAATGCTTCATGAGAAAATAAATAAGCACAATAGCTCATTTTACCAGTTCATAAATGTCAGGCAGTGAGGAAGATCTTATCAGCTGTGGGAGAAGACAGAGGTGCGCACCGTACTGGAAATATGGCTCATTAATAAAGGATGCATTCACACGCAGATTTTACTGACTCTTTTTGGCTAAAAGGACCAAAACCAGTTACACATTAAGGGCTCACTCACACTAGCGTATAACTCTGACAAGTGCTATCTGATGTTTTATTGCATAGCACCCGCTCCAGTGTTATACTATGGAGCAGTGCCGACTAGTGATTTGTTTGCCATGCCGATGCAGCAAGAGAAAAAACTAGCTGCATGCTGTGATGGGAAGCGTATATTGGACGGCGCGCACTCATTCACGTCTGTGGGTGCGTGTGAAACATCGGACTGCACTCAGATGACATCTGATATATGCCGACACAGACAACGGAGAAATTAATCTCTCCATCTTCTCCACATCTGGGATCCGATTTTCGCACGCGAGGGAATCAGATCACAGTAAATGACACTTGGCTCACGCTCCCAGCAGAGATTGAGCTGAGTGTCATTAGCATAATTGGGCCGATCCACTCACATGAGGGAATATTTGCTAATATGTACCCTAAAAGGGTTACTCACAATTGGACAACCCCTTCTTCAATGCTTAAAATGGCTATTCCCATCTCCAAGATCCTATCCCAATATATAGTAGGTATAATAATAATAATATTAGCAAATACCTCCAAATTACAAATGTATAGTTCTTCTGGTTCACTATGTTGATTACCTCATGTACAACAACGACGCATATAGTGACAGTTAGTTAGTTGCTGGTGGTAATAACAATGGATACCTAAGGTCCTGTAATGCCCTGCACATGAGATAAATGACATAGTGAATCAAGAGAACTATACTACATTTCTAATTGGAGGTATTTGGTAATATTATTATTACACCTACTACATATTGGGATAGGATCTTGAAGATGGGAATACCCCTTTAAGTGTTCCAGATAAAATAAAAAAAGCAGATACTCACCTAATGGTCCGCCATTGTTACAGCGATATCGGCGCTGTGTCCCCTGGTGGTCATGTGATATAACAGCGGTTGCTGATAAGTTGCAGCACCCCTGCAGACACAGTGCCGACATCACTGGAATGGCCCGGCTCCAGAAGAGAAGTATGTTTTTCAGCCCTTAAAAATTTAGTGTAGAATATAAAATTCCCTATATACAACAAAGTTTTATTTTTTTATGCTTCTGTGCCATTTTTTTTTTTTTACAAAACAAAGCATGTGTATGCCGCTTTAAGAAAAAAAGCTTCCGTCCAGTGTGCAGGATGAAAGGTCAGGCATAATTAAAGCCACAAGTTTGGAAAACTATGTAAGTGCATGTAAGGATCAGAGTTTCCCAATCATCGCAGTGGGTGAGCCGCTCTCTGCTTCTTGTATGTTACTGAACATTCAGGGAAAGTACTGAAAGTTGGTCCGGCCTCTACAAGCCAGCTCCTGAGTATAGTCACTAATGGACGATTACTGCAAAAATTAAAGGATTAAAACAGCACTTTACCTTCTCTTGATTTTAGCCTGTTTACACTCTGGAGGTTCATCATCATCGTCATCATCGTTGTCACCGAGTCCATTTATTGGCGTTTGTCCACCTGCCGATGTATTCTGTACAATCTGTGAAACTGCAAAAAGGACAAAATGACAAAATGACATGTGCTAAAAAAAAACTAGAAAAAAAATATGTATAGTACATGTAGACAAAAGGAGATTCTTGGATGTGGCTTTAACCCCTTCACCCCGGGACGATTTTCCATTTTTTTCCCTCCCCTTTTTCCAAGACCCATAACTTTTGTCTTTTTCCGTCAGTACAGCCATATAGCTTATTTTTTGCGGGACGAGTTGTACTTTTGAATTAATTACATCATTTATTTTACCATATAGTGTACGGAAAAAAACTCCAAATGTGGAGGAATTGTGAAAAAAAGTGAAATTCCGCATTTTCTTTTTTTATTCACCATGTTCAATATATGGTAGAATTGACCTGTCAATATGATCCCCCAGGTCAGTACGAGCTCGTAGATGACAGGCATGTATACTTTTTATTTTCTCTAAGGCCGGTTTCACACATCCGGCTTTTCGTCGGTTTGCCGGATCCGGCGCTCTCCCATACAGTGACTACAGTACAGTGACAGCGCAACAAGCGCCGGTCACATGCTGTCATGTGACCGGCGCATGTGACCCGGAAGTTACAGCGCTGTCACTGTACTGTATTGTCTGTACGGGAGAGCGCCGGATCCGGCAAACCGGCGAAAAGCCGGATGTGTGAAACCGGCCTAAGTGGTGAAAAAAAACAAAACAGAAATTTGTCAAAAAAAAAAAGTTGAGCTTTTGTCGCCATTTTCAGAGACCCGTAGCGTTCTCATTTTTTCAAGATCTGTGGCTCAGTGACTATTTATTTTTTGCGACTTGAGCTCACATTTTGTATTATACCATTTTTGTGTAGATGTGCTGTTTTGATCACCTGTAATTACATTTTAAGTCAATGTTGCAGCTCCCAAAAAACGCCGTAATTTTGGCGTTTGGAATTCCTTTTTCACTATGCCGTGTACTAATGAGATTAATTGATTTAATATTGTGATAGATCAGGAATTTCTGAACACGGCTATATCAATGTTTTTTTTCTCTTTCAGTGGGGTAAAAAGGGGGCAAAAAACGGGTGACTTGAACTTTTAAGTTTTTTTAATTCATAATTTTTAAAACTTTTTTTTTTACATTTTTTATTGATTTTACTAGTCCCCCTAGGGGACTTTATCACTTTACACTGCAATCGCTTCTCCTGATGAGAGGGATGCTTCAGCTTCACTCTAATCAGGAGAAATGCTGTGTTCCTGTGAGTGCCAGTGCTCTGTTGGCTCTCACAGGAATTGACTCATGACAGCATCAGGGGTCATTATCTGACCCTGCGCTGACATGGTAACACATTGCCGCCCTGTGATCGCGTTTCAGAGCCACAGATTAAATTGCATTGTCAGAATTTAACAGTGAAAGTTAAGGAGTTAATAGGTGCGGCCTGATAGGCCTCTTTCACACATCCGGTTTTCGCCGTCAGGCACAATCCGGCGAATTGCAGATAAAACGGATCCGGCGTCGGATCTGTTTTATTCCCTAAAGACTTTTATTAGCTCTGGATTGTGCCGGATGGCCTTGCGTTGCATGCGGCATACATCGGATCCAGCAAAATGTCTTCGTCCGGCTGCTGGAAAGGACGCAGCATGGAATGTTTTTTGTCTTCGTCCGGCATGTTGTATAATGGAAGCCTATGGGCGCCGGATCCGTCATCCGGAATATGACGGAATCCAACAACGGATCCGTTTTTTTGAACTGAGCATGCTCAGTATCACTGAATTGAATCCAACAACGGATCCGTCAAAAAAATGGAAGGAACACATGGAAAAAACTGATGCGACGGATCCATTTTTTCCCCGGATCAGTGGCATCAGTTTTTTCGCCAGATCGTGCCTGATGGCAAAAAACTGATGTATGAAAGCAGCCTTAGCTGCCCGTCAGCTGATCATATCAGCAAACATGTGTGGAGATTACTGCACACTCGTCAAAGGGATACGACCAATGACATACTAGTACATAATTAGTGATAAAGGGGTTAAAGTGAATCTGTCAGTAAGATCCCCCCCCTTCAAAAAAGAGAATTTTGTTACTTACCGTAAATTCTTTTTCTTATAGTTCCGTCATGGGAGACCCAGACCATGGGTGTATAGCTACTGCCCCCGGAGGACACACAAAGTTACTACACTCAAAACGTGTAGCTCCTCCCTCCTAGCATATACACCCCCTGCTAGCCAGTCCTAGCCAGTTTAGTGCAAAAGCTGAAGGAGGAAATCCACCCACAAGAAGAGAGAGTAAAATCCGGAAGAACCGGAACCTCTGTCTACAACAATAACAGCCGGTGAAGACACACGGAACAAGAAACCTGCCAACAGGCAATAGGGAGGGTGCTGGGTCTCCCATGACGGAACTATAAGAAAAAGAATTTACGGTAAGTAACAAAATTCTCTTTTTCTTTATCGTTCCTATGGGAGACCCAGACCATGGGACGTTCAAAAGCAGTCCATGGGTGGGAATAAACAGACAACTGAGAAGCAGGCAAAACCTAACTTCACAAATGGGCGACAGACGCCGGAAAGATGCGTCTGCCCAAGCCCGCGTCTGCCAAAGCATGAGCATGCCTTGGGTAGTGCTTCGAAAAAGTATGCAGACTAATTCGAGCTGCAGTCTGACAGACCTACTGAGCCGTAGCCTGGTGCCTGAAAGCCCAAAAAGGCGCCGACAGGTCTGATCAAATGTGCTCTGATCCCCGGCGGGGAAGGCACTTGAGTACACTTGTAGGTCTCGGAAATGGCCGACCTAAGCCAACGAACCAGGGTCGGCTTAGATGCCGAGAGACCGCTACGCTGACTAGCAGTCAGCACCAGAGAGAGGTGCACCGCCTAATAACGGCGGTGCGAGACACATAGATCCGGAGCGGCCGCACCAGATCCAGGATATGCAACGCTTCCTCAAGCGATGAACAGGAGCCGGACAAAAGGAAGGCAGGAAAATTGCCCCGGATAAGGTGGAAGCAGTAACCACCTTAGGGAAAAAAGTCCGGAGTCGGACGGAGACCACCTTGTCTTGATGCAAAAGACCAAAAAGAAGGGAATTTTGTTTACTTACCGTAAATTCCTTTTCTTCTAGCTCCAATTGGGAGACCCAGACAATTGGGGTGTATAGGCTATGCCTCCGGAGGCCGCACAAAGTATTACACTACAAGTGTAAAGCCCCTCCCCTTCTGCCTATACACCCCCCGTGCTCCCACGGGCTCCTCAGTTTTGGTGCAAAAGCAAGAAGGAGGAAAAACAAATTATAAACTGGTTTAAAGTAAATTCAATCCGAAGGAATATCGGAGAACTGAAACCATTGAACATGAACAACATGTGTACACAAAAAAACAGGGGCGGGTGCTGGGTCTCCCAATTGGAGCTAGAAGAAAAGGAATTTACGGTAAGTAAACAAAATTCCCTTCTTCTTTGTCGCTCCATGGGAGACCCAGACAATTGGGACGTCCAAAAGCAGTCCCTGGGTGGGTAAATAATACCTCATAATAGAGCCGTAACGGCTCCTTCCTACAGGTGGGCAACCGCCGCCTGAAGGACTCGCCTACCTAGGCTGGCATCCGCCGAAGCGTAGGTATGCACCTGATAGTGTTTCGTGAAAGTGTGCAGGCTCGACCAGGTAGCCGCCTGACACACCTGCTGAGCCGTAGCCTGGTGCCTCAAAGCCCAGGACGCACCCACGGCTCTGGTAGAATGGGCCTTCAGCCCTGAGGGAACCGGAAGCCCAGCAGAACGGTAAGCTTCGATAATTGGTTCCTTGATCCACCGAGCCAGGGTTGATTTGGAAGCCTGTGACCCTTTACGCTGGCCAGCGACAAGGACAAAGAGTGCATCCGAGCGGCGCAGGGGCGCCGTCCGAGAAATGTAGAGTCTGAGAGCTCTCACCAGATCCAACAAGTGCAAATCCTTTTCACATTGGTGAATTGGATGAGGGCAAAAAGAGGGTAAGGAGATATCCTGATTGAGAAGAAACGGGGATACCACCTTAGGTAGAAATTCCGGAACCGGACGCAGAACCACCTTGTCCTGGTGAAACACCAGGAAAGGGGCTTTGCATGACATTGCTGCTAGCTCAGACACTCTCCGAAGTGAAGTGACTGCTACTAGGAAAACCACTTTCTGCGAAAGGCGTGAGAGAGAGATATCCCTCAGTGGCTCGAACGGTGGTTTCTGAAGAACCATCAGCACCCTGTTCAGATCCCAGGGTTCTAACGGCCGCTTGTAAGGAGGGACGATGTGACAAACCCCCTGCAGGAACGTGCGTACCTGTGGAAGTCTGGCCAAGCGCTTCTGAAAAAACACAGAGAGCGCAGAGACTTGTCCCTTAAGGGAGCCAAGCGACAAACCCTTTTCCAATCCAGACTGAAGAAAGGACAGAAAGGTGGGCAAGGCAAATGGCCAGGGAGAAAAACCCTGATCAGAGCACCATGACAGGAATATTTTCCACGTCCTGTGGTAGATCTTGGCGGACGTTGGTTTCCTAGCCTATCTCATAGTGGCAATGACCTCTTGAGATAATCCTGAAGACGCTAAGATCCAGGACTCAATGGCCACACAGTCAGGTTGAGGGCCGCAGAATTCAGATGGAAAAACGGCCCTTGAGACAGCAAGTCTGGTCGGTCTGGTAGTGCCCACGGTTGGCCGACCGTGAGATGCCACAGATCCGGGTACCACGACCTCCTCGGCCAGTCTGGAGCGACGAGGATGGCGCGGCGGCAGTCGGCCCTGATCTTGCGTAACACTCTGGGCAACAGTGCCAGCGGAGGAAACACATAAGGGAGTTGAAACTGCGACCAATCCTGAACTAAGGCGTCTGCCGCCAGAGCTCTGTGATCGTGAGAACGTGCCATGAATGCCGTGACCTTGTTGTTGTGCCGGGACGCCATTAGGTCGACGTCCGGCATCCCCCAGCGGCAACAGATCTCCTGAAACACGTCCGGGTGAAGGGACCATTCCCCTGCGTCCATGCCCTGGCGACTGAGAAAATCTGCTTCCCAGTTTTCCACGCCCGGGATGTGAACTGCGGAGATGGTGGAGGCCGTGGCTTCCACCCACATCAAAATCCGCCGGACTTCCTGGAAGGCTTGCCGACTGCGTGTTCCTCCTTGGTGGTTGATGTAAGCCACCGCTGCGGAGTTGTCCGACTGAATTCGGATCTGCTTGCCTTCCAGCCATTGCTGGAACGCTTTTAGGGCTAGATACACTGCCCTGATCTCCAGAACATTGATCTGAAGTGAGGACTCCTGCCGAGTCCACGTACCCTGAGCCCTGTGGTGGAGAAAGACTGCTCCCCACCCTGACAGACTCGCGTCTGTCGTGACCACCGCCCAGGATGGGGGTAGGAAGGATTTCCCCTTCGATAATGAAGTGGGAAGAAGCCACCACCGAAGGGAAGCTTTGGTTGCCTGAGAGAGGGAGACGTTCCTGTCGAGGGACGTCGGCTTCCTGTCCCATTTGCGTAGGATGTCCCATTGAAGAGGACGCAGGTGAAACTGCGCGAAAGGGACTGCCTCCATTGCTGCCACCATCTTCCCCAGGAAGTGCATGAGGCGCCTCAAGGGGTGTGACTAGCCTTGAAGGAGAGATTGCACCCCCGTCTCTAGTGAACGCTGCTTGTTCAGCGGAAGCTTCACTATCGCTGAGAGGGTATGAAACTCCATGCCAAGATATGTCAGCGATTGGGCCGGTGTCAGATTTGACTTTGGCAAATTGATGATCCACCCGAAATTCTGGAGAGTCTCCAGAGTAGCGGTGAGGCTGTGCTGGCATGCCTCTTGAGAGGGAGCCTTGACCAGCAGATCGTCTAAGTAAGGGATCACCGAGTGACCCTGAGAGTGGAGGACCGCAACTACTGCAGCCATGACCTTGGTGAAAACCCGTGGGGCTGTCGCCAGGCCGAACGGCAGTGCCACGAACTGCAGGTGTTAGTCTCCTATGGCGAAGCGCAGGAAGCGCTGATGCTCTGGAGCAATCGGTACGTGGAGATAAGCATCTTTGATATCGATCGATGCAAGGAAATCTCCTTGGGACATTGAGGCGATGACGGAGCGGAGGGATTCCATCCGGAACCGCCTGGCCTTTACGTGTTTGTTGAGCAGTTTTAGGTCCAGGACAGGACGGAAAGATCCGTCCTTCTTTGGGACCACAAACAGGTTGGAGTAAAAACCGTGACCTTGTTGCTGAAGAGGAACAGGGACCACCACTCCTTCTGTCTTCAGAGTGCCCAGCGCCTGCAGAAGAGCATCGGCTCGCTCGGGAGGCGGAGATGTTCTGAAAAATCGAGTCGGAGGACGAGAGTTGAACTCTATCCTGTAACCGTGAGACAGAATGTCTCTCACCCAACGGTCTTTTACCTGTGGCAGCCAAATGTCGGAAAAGCGGGAGAGCCTGCCACCGACCGAGGATGCGGTGTGAGGGGGCCGTAAGTCATGAGGAAGCCACCTTGGTAGCGGCACCTCCGGCGGTCTTTTTAGGGTGTGCCTTAGACCGCCATGGATCGGAGTTCCTCTGATCCTTCTGAGGCCTTTTGGGCGAGGAGAATTGGGACCTGCCCGCGCCCCGAAAGGACCGAAACCTCGACTGTCCCCTCCTCTGTTGGGGTAATCTTGGTTTGGCCTGGGGTAAGGATGTTTCCTTTCCCTTGGATTGTTTGACGATTTCATCCAGCCTCTCACCAAACAAACGGTCGCCAGAAAATGGCAAACCGGTTAAGCACTTTTTGGAAGCCGAATCTGCCTTCCATTCCCGTAGCCACAAGGCCCTGCGTATTGCCACCGAATTGTCGGCTGCAACGCCGTACGGCTCGCACAGTCCAGGACAGCATTAATAGCGTAGGACGCAAATGCCGACGTTTGAGAAGTTATGGATGCCACTTGCGGCACAGACGTACGTGTAAGTGCGTCAATTTGCGCTTGACCCGCTGCAATAGCTTGGAGCGCCCATACGGCTGCGAATGCTGGAGCAAAAGACGCGCCGATAGCTTCATAGATGGATTTCAACCAGAGCTCCATCTGTCTGTCAGTGGCATCCTTGAGCGAAGCCCCATCTTCAACTGCAACTATGGATCTAGCCGCCAGTCTGGAGATTGGAGGGTCCACCTTGGGACACTGAGTCCAGCCCTTGACCACGTCAGGGGGGAAGGGATAACGTGTATCCTTAAGGCGCTTAGAAAAACGCTTATCTGGACAAGCCCGGTGTTTCTGGACTGCCTCTCTGAAGTCAGAGTGGTCCAGAAACATACTCGTTGTACGCTTGGGGAACCTGAAACGGAATTTCTCCTGCTGAGAAGCTGACTCCTCAACTGGAGGAGCTGAGTGAGAAATATCCAACATTTGATTTATGGACGCGATAAGATCATTCACTATGGCGTCCCCATCTGGAGTATCAAGGTTGAGCGCAGCCTCAGGATCAGAATCCTGATCAGCTACCTCCGCTTCACTATACAGAGAGTCCTCCCGCTGAGACCCTGACCAATGTGATGATGTCGAGGGAATTTCCAAGCGAGCTCGCTTAAGCGGTCTGGGGCTGGGGTCCGTGTCAGAGACCTCACCCTGGGATCTATGAGACACCCCGGGAGGAGATGGTTGTTCCGAGTGAGGGGAACCAGGTGGCAATGATTCCACAGTGTCCCTGGTCTGAGATACCGGTCTGGACTGCAAAGCTTCTAGTATCTTAGCCATAGTCTCAGAAAGCCTTTCAGTAAAAACTGTAAACTCTGTCCCTGTCACCTGTACAGTGTTAGCAGGTGGTTCCCCCTGGGCCCCCCTTAGCAGAGGCTCCGGCTGAGTAAGTGCCACGGGGGCCGAGCAGTGCACACAATGAGGGTCAGTGGAGCCTGCCGGTAGTGAAGCCGTACATGCGGCGCAGGCAGCATAGTAAGCCTGTGTTTTGGCACCCCTGCTTCTTGTGGGCGCCATGCTGTTGACTCTCCTGAGCAACACAATAGGGTATATAGCCAGAATCAACCGTGCACCACACAGTGTAAAGTATAGCCTATAAATATATAATCTATAATTACACTACTGCACAAGTGGGGCCAGCACCTCAGGTGCTGCTTACCGCCCGCTTAAAGCGGTTGTGTGGCCACCAGAATCCCTGCCTGAGTCCCCCAGCGCTTGTCTCTCCTCTGCAGCGTCAGAGGAGCTGAGGAATGGCTGCCGGCGTCCTGAGGAGAGGAGGGAGCCGTGGGCGGGACCCAGAAAGTGCGGGAACTGGTGCCCCACTGTGCACAGTGAGGGGGGTGGAGTATGCAAAGCATGCTCCAGCCCTCAGTGCTGCTGTGCTGTACAGCGTCCCGCCCTTCCCCTGACTGGCAGGGCTGGGGGCGGGAAGAAAAACGAGACTAGGCCGCAAAAGCCGGGGACTCGAGTTATAAGCGCGGCCGCCGTATAAGCGCGGTCGGCGCGGAAGTCCCCGGCGCACTAACAGTCCCAGCCGCGCCGCAGTGATAGCAATGGCAGCGGCGGTCAGCGCGGCAGTCCCCCTACACTCACACACTCAGCGACGCTGCAGTGTGTAATGGCACCAACGCGGTCGGTGCCACGGTCCCCGGTGCACTAGCACACCCAGCAATGCTGGAGTGTTGCTGTGCGCGGTCCCCACGGGGACACAGAGTACCTCCAAGTAGCAGGGCCATGTCCCTGAACGATACTCGGCTCCTATCCAGCAGAGTCCTCAGGAGCTGTGGATGGAGCACGGTCTCAGTGCCTGGAGACCGATAGGATCCCACTTCACCCAGAGCCCTAAGGGGGATGGGGAAGGAAAGCAGCATGTGGGCTCCAGCCTCCGTACCCGCAATGGATACCTCAACCTTAACAACACCGCCGACAAGAGTGGGGTGAGAAGGGAGCATGCTGGGGGCCCTTTAAGGGCCCTCTTTTCTTCCATCCGACATAGTCAGCAGCTGCTGCTGACTAAGCTGTGGAGCTATGCGTGCATGTCTGCCTCCTTCGCACAAAGCAAAAAACTGAGGAGCCCGTGGGAGCACGGGGGGTGTATAGGCAGAAGGGGAGGGGCTTTACACTTTTAGTGTAATACTTTGTGCGGCCTCCGGAGGCATAGCCTATACACCCCAATTGTCTGGGTCTCCCATGGAGCGACAAAGAAAGGGGGTGACTCCGAGAGAGTGCAGCCAGAACTCTCTGGCGGGAAATTATAGCCACTAGAAAGACTACTTTCTGTGAAAGATGAAACAAAGAAACCTCCCCAAGAGGCGCAAAGGGGGGTTTCCGGGAACCGGGAGGACCGGATTAAGGTCCCAGGGCTCCATAGGCCGCCGGAAAGGCGGAATGATGTGAGATGCGCCCTTAAAGGAGCGCACCGGAGCCAGCCGGACGATACGCCGCTGGCACATACTGACAGAGCCGAGACCTGTCCCTTAATGAGGGATAGTCCTAGCTGTAGACCGGACTGTGGAAGGGACAGGAGGGTCGGCAAGGCCAAAAAGGTCAAAGGACACTTTGGAGCTCGAGTCATAGCGGAGATGACTTCAGGAAGGATACCAGAAGTCGCCAAGATCCAGGACTCAAGAGCTACGCCGTCAATCTGAGAATCCAGAATTCTGACGGAAAAAACGGACCTTTTGAGAAAAGGTCTGGACGGTCCGGAAGATGCCATGGCAACCCAACGGACAGAAGGAGCAGGTCAGAGTACCAAGCCTGCCTGGGTCAGTCTGGAGTATGAGAATGACCCGACGGCCCCCTTTACTGATCTTGCGCAGGACTCTGGACAAGAGGTAGAGGGTGAAATACGTAAAGAGACGAAGCTGGGATCAAACATGAACCAGTGTGTCTACCGCAAAACCTGAGGATTGTGGACCACGGTTGGACAGCTGAAATAGTCTGCCTCGCAGTTTTCACATCTAGGATGTGGGCTGCGGATACGGTGGACTAGGAGTCCCTTGTCCACTGAAGAATGTTGAGCCGCCAAGATTGCCAGGCGGCTGAGTGTCCCGCCCTGGAAGCTGATGTAGGAAAACGCTGTCACGTTGTCCGACTGGACTCGAATGTGCCTAGCCGCCAACAGATGGTGAAGGCTTAGAGAGCTAGAAATACAGCTCTGATTTCCAGCACATTGATCCAGAGGGCTGATTCGGACAGAGTCCAAGCGCCCTGCGCTCCACGGTGGAGATATACTGCTCCCAAGGCGGATAGGCTAGCATCCTGGTGAGGATCACCCGGGACGGGGCCAGGAAGGAGCGCCCCTGAGACAGAGTGGCCGA
The DNA here is from genome assembly GCF_048569485.1 of Anomaloglossus baeobatrachus. Lineage (NCBI taxonomy): Eukaryota > Metazoa > Chordata > Amphibia > Anura > Aromobatidae > Anomaloglossus > Anomaloglossus baeobatrachus. The sequence goes on from NC_134358.1 coordinate 134,928,756, forward strand.
AGCCACCACTGAAACGAGCCTCTGGTCAGTGGCGAAGCCACCACCCCGTGGGAGGAGGGAGTTCGCTTGTACAGCGGAAAACATCCAGTCTCAGAGGACGCAGGAGAAACTGGGCAAGGAATCGCTTCCATTGACGCCACCGTCTGACCAGCACCTGTATATGGTGTCTGATAGAACGACGTCGACCGCCAGCGGAGGGACTACTGATCGACTAAGAGCAGCTTCACAAGTGCCGACAGAGTCTCGAATTGCGTCCCTGAGAACCTCTGGTTCGAAGTCAGAGTGGACTTGGGCAGAAAGACAAGCCACCCGAATAGGTTAGAGTGGCGAGAGTGAGCAAAGCACTCTGCTAAGAGTCAGCACTGGATGAAGCCCCGACAAGAAGGCCGTCCAGGGCAAAAGATTACTGCCAATCCCTAGGGGTGCAGGACCCTAATCACAGCTGCCCCAATGAGAATACTCGAGGGGCCGTGGCTAACCCCAAGGGAAGAGCCACGAATTGGACCACTCCGATTGTCAAAACGTAGTCAACGCTGGTGTGAAACTGCGATTGACCCCTGCAGATAGGCATCTCTGATGCCGATGGCTGCTAGGGAATCTCCTTGGGTTCTTGATTGATCCGGTGAAAAACACACGGAACAAGACCGAGACTCCATGTGAAAACGCCACACCTGACTATGCTTGAAAAGCTAAAGATCCAGGTCGGAAGGCACCGCCCTCTTCGGGGACTAGGAATAGATTTAAGCAAAAATCTCAGAACCGTTCCCAGTCGGGAACCGGTACAATTACTCCATTGGCCTGCAAGAAATGCCACGGCCTGTGAGAAGGCGGCGGCCTTGGAGCCGGGAGGAGTTGACAGAAAAAATCTGTTTGGCGGGTGGACAGAATTCCATCCTGTAGCCATGGGAGATATAATCCCGCCCCCACTGAACGGAGACGTGTTAGAACCATACGTCGCCAAGTGGAGAGAGCCTGCCACCGACCAAGGAGGTTGTTGGCGTGGCTAGATAGCTCGGAGGAAGCTGACTCAGTGGCAGCATCTCCTGCGGTCTTCTGAAGACGCAGCTTCGAGCCATTTGGTTCTATGAACCTAGGCCGAGCTAGAGGACGATCAGATGGAGGAACGGAAACCACCGAAACCTCAACTGATTCCTGCCCTGGACAGGTTCCCTGGTTTAGGTTTGTGGCAAGGAAGAACACTCCCCGCCAAGAGCTTCCTTAATTTCATCCAGTTGGTTCCGAAGAAACTGGTCCCACCAAAGGGGAGCCCAGCAAGGAACCTCTATAGAGGCATCTGCCTTCCATTTCCGAAGCCACAGGAGCCTGCGGATAGCGAGGAAAGTAGCCAAGACCACCGCCGTGCGGTGTCCAGCATGGCAGACCTGGCATAGGATGAAAAGACTGAAGTCTGGAAGTTCAGGCAACCGTTTCGGGCATAGAGTCCCTGTGAGGGAATGCATCTCCTCCAGAGAAGCAGAGAAGGTACAAAAAAACCGCACTGCTGTAAAGCTGAGGAGAACGAAGCTCCTGCCGCCCCCATACCGACTTGGCCAAAAGGACAACCGGGCGGACCGCAAAACCTTAAGTGAGGAGCCATCAGCCACTGACATAACGGTCCGGGCTGAGCCACCTGAGGTGAATGAGCCCACGTCTTGACCACCATTGGTGGACAGGGGAAACACAGTCCTCAGAATCACGCTTCATGGGAAGCGACTGTCAGAGCGGACCCTGGGCTTGGTCACAGGGGCCTGAAAACTGGAGTGGTTAAGGAACACACGTTGTGTTCTCCTAGGTAAGGTAACTCCGGCGGATTGAGGTCCAGTACAAAATTAATGTACCGTGGGATCCTTATAGTGCCGTCAGCCACTGATACAACTATCCGGGCTGAAAGTCTAGACACCGGAGTGGCCACCCTTGGCAAATGAGTACACTCCTTGACCACCTCTGATGGGAGGGGGAAACAGGCAGCAGAACCCCTCTGTGGGGTCTGCAGGACAGGCTGTGGGCTTGGACGCAGCGGGCTGAAAACTGGAGTGGTTAAGGAACTCACTCCTCGTCCTGTTAAAGGTATACTGATGCCTTTCTGCCAGCGGGGAATACTCCCCTGATACAGGCGGATGGAGGTCCAGTACAAGTATAATGGACGCAATCCAATCATTCGCATCTGCGTCACCTACGGACGGATCAATGTACATAAAGTAGCGTCCGAGCCCCTGGTAGAGACATCCTCCTCGTCCAGTGAGTCAGCTCGTAATCGGAGCTGCGGGACGGGGAGGACAGGGGACCCTGCGTCTCCCTGTCAGGAGGACGGGGTCTGGGCCCAGGAGAGTCCCTTGTGAGCTTTGCTGAGCGAGCTGAAGCAGAAAACGCCCTGAGAAGGGGGCTGCATGCTCAGCAGATGCCGGGACAGCCGACCCCTGGAAATAGGATTCCCCCAGGGGTCAGCCACCGAAACCGGAGCAGCTGGAGGGACCATTAATGAGCCTCCAAGCTGAGGGGCCACAGTGGTTATGAGCTCGGTACAGCCGTACGAGACTACCTGCAGTGGATAATAAAAACAGCCTGCAGCCTCGCTCTGTGAGACATGCTGCAGAGGTGGGGGCTCTGTCTAGAATGGCCCCCAGCAATTTAAACGGATAAAATAAGCAGCTGCACAAACCGGAGGTCGTGGCTGCAGATCGTTTAAACAGACATGTCTGTGCCCTCTATCCCTCAGCCCAGGCCCCCACCTGTCACAGCGTGGAATCTCTGTGCCTATGCAGGCACAGAGAACGCTGAGAAAATGCCGACCGGAGCGAGGAGAGGGGGCGGGGCCTACTCTGAGAGCGGCAAATGAGGTAGCCAGGGGAGGGAATCCTTCCTCAGTGAGGAGTGTCCCTTCCCTTGTGCTGCACAGCCGCTGGGCGGAGCCACACTGTCCCTCTGCCTGACTGACATGCAGAGACAGTGGAAACCGAAACTAGGCCTCAGGCGAAGCCGGGGCCTAGAGTAAAACATGCGGCCGGCGTGCAGGCACCATCGGCGCGCTTCTCCAGTGAAAACTGGAGAACCGGCCGGAAACGTTAACACCAAACATAAAACACACTCCCCCAATAATAAACATAAAGGACCTCTGGAAAGACCACTTTCTGTGGTAATAACGTCTCATATACTTAGCTTGTGAGACGCAGGTTGCCAGGTTCCTGGGGGGTGATAGCTCCGTCCAGCAGGATCCTGCAAAAGGGCTGCGGATGGAGACCGGTCTTCTGCAAAGCAGTGAGAACCGTGTTGGCTCCCACTTCAAGCCAGAGCCCCAGCATGGGATGGTGAAGGAGCGCGGCATGAGAAGGCTCCAGCCTTGGAAAATCAACCTTAACAGCACCGCCGACACAGTGGGGTGAGAAGGGACATGCCGGGAGTCCAGCTGGACCCGCTTTTCTTCGAAATCTTTGATCCAGAAGGAAAAATCAAAAATCAAAATCAGAGATGCATGTGTGTGTGATCCTCCTGAAACACAAAGCATTGAACTGGCTAGGACTGGCTAGCAGGGGGTGTATATGCTAGGAGGGAGGAGCTACACGTTTTGAGTGTAGTAACTTTGTGTGTCCTCCGGGGGCAGTAGCTATACACCCATGGTCTGGGTCTCCCATAGGAACGATAAAGAAACCCAGTATATGGACGTGCTGGTGCTTCGGACAATATGAATATAATGACAGGTTCTCTTTAATTTCTTAAACTCTCAGACATGCCTTTTACTTTGGATAGTCATCCATCCATCCATATAATATATATATATATATATATATATGTATATATATATATTAGACCAGCAGTGGAGAAACAGTGATGTGGATCTATTGGTGTCAGCGTTCAGTCCGCCTGTCATATCATCTCTGCACGTCATATAATCCATTACACATATCACATACGCTAGGAAAGAGATGGGAAGACGGGAGCGCAGACATGCACAGAAAAGCCACAATAGGCAGAGATGGTGAGCAAGTGCCATCACTGACTGAGTGGTGGCAATCACTGGAATGATAGAAAAGGAGAGCAAAGAAAAAAAAAAGATTAACAAAACTTATAGAATTCACAACCCATGAAAGTGTGCACTCAAACAAATGGTCGGAATGTGGGAAGGAGGAGAAAGAAACCTGCCCAGCATTAATCACAAGACACTTTCCTCCCAATTATAAATGGCTTTAATGAAAACTCAGCTGTGGCCATTTCCTGCTCTATATCGGCAATAAATTAGCTATTAGTAGAATCGATAGGTGCTAATTCTACAGACCTGGCCGGCTGGTATCAGTGTGTCCAGATGATGCATGCCTGTCTGCAGAGCCGACATCCGCGGGTTCACGGTGATCCGGATCACAAGGGCATTGAGCTTCAAGGCTCTCTGGGTTCTGCATCTGATGACTGTCGTAAATAACACTTAAAGGTTTACTGTCTGCCTCCATTTCCTTTATATCAAGATTTATGTTCTTCAGACCATTTACGCAGTCAGTGAGACAATCAATACTCTGTGCAGCAGTCGGGGGTATGTGCGGGGTAAGGTCTGTGAGCTGGACGCTCGCAGCAGCTTGTGCCACGGCTGAGCCTTTACCTTCACTATCACCGAGCTCATCAAACGTCCAGCCCTGTTGTGCCCAGTACTGAAACTGCTCATAACAGCGCCAGTAGGCCTCATTGTAATGCTCGGCCCATGCCTCTTTGGTGGTGGGGCAGCTCCATGGCTCAGTGCTGCAATCTTCACCCGATATGTCCATGTCTTTGTGCTTTGTGATCCAGCCCTGCCACAGCACGCCCTGCCCATACTGATGCCAGTACCGGTCCCAGCTCTCCTGCGAGCTCGCGGCTGTGGAGGTCGTATTCAGATCAGCGGCCTCCTCACCAGGACAGCCTTCATCATCAGGCTGCTCAGCGCTGGTGGGACCATTCTCATCATCACAGACCTCAGCAATGTCATCCACAGCTTCCTTTATGCTTTCTTTTATGTCATTGGAACATTTTGTCTTTTTCTTCTTTTTCTTAGGAATTTTATGTTGCTTCACACGAGTTTCCAAAGGCTGAAAACAATAAACAAAAGAAAATCACTAATAAAAGTGAAAATAATGACAAGCCATAGAACATGTATCAGACTATGTGCACAAGTTGCTTTTTTATGCGCTTCTTTTCTGCATATTAAAAAAGCATGTTTTCGCAAGAAAAAGATAGCAAAAAACAAAATGCATTTTTATTGTGTTTTTTTCATGTGTGTTTTTCCCATCTTTTTAGTCATGGCGATTGTGGTGTTCGTGCGCTGTACCCCCAGGATCGCCGCCGGGTCTCCAGCTGATGCTACAGCCGGGACCCGGCTCTCACTGCCCAGAGCAGTGCCCGTGCCGCTCCCGACAGTTTAACCCCCTGAATGCTGCGATCGCAGAATTCAGGAAGCAAGGAGAGGGATCGCTTACCTCTTCCTGGCGATCGGGTCCCTATAATGTCATCACAGGGACCTAATCGCTGACATGGTAACCCTGAGTCGTCACCATGATGACCCCAGGTTACTGAGCTACACAGAGCCTCACACACCATACTGTATGCATAGTGTCTGAGGCGAAGTGTCAGTGCTGCGATATGATCTCCTGTGGTGATAAAGCTCTGCAGTGGATTATAGAAAACGCAGAAACAATTGACACGCTGCTCCTTTTTTCAGCAACAAAATCTGCAAGGAAAATAGAAGCAGCGTGTCATTGATTCAAATAAGGAAAAATGCTAAAAAAAAACCACCACGTGTACACATAGCCTCAATGTAATGCCAAGATCTGCAGTAAAGAACTAGACATGGCGGCCAAGAACGGATGTAGGAGGTGCCAGAATATATGACAACTAGATGTCCAGAAGGACCAGTGGTCAGTAGGGCGTCTCAGAGAGACAGCTGGAGAGGGTTTTACAGAATTATATTTTTAATACTTAAGTAACTTTACTATTTTTTTTTGTAGGTTTGCTTCAAGGTCTAATTGTTGATTAGTCACAGGATGCACACATATCTCTATAAAAATACATATATTAGTCAACTTCCAATTTAAGAATCCCTTCAGCTGTAAGGGAATTATTTTTTTCCTTTAACACTAGAAGCCCCAGGAATTTCGAGCTCCATTGGGTTCCAATGACCCCTCTCTGGGACTTCTAGTGTTAAACAATGGGCTTTACTCACCCTCATCGAGTTCAGGGTTGAGTCTCTTCGGGTTCAGGGTTGAGTCTCTGCACGTCTCTGTGTCTGACGTGATAGAAGCGCTGCAGACAAACAGTAAGCTGAGCGGCTTAACCACTGCTGACAATCAGACACCAGAAGCATCGGCTGAGACTCCGCGCTGGATCCTGGATAGGTTGGTAGAGCACATTTTGTCTAGGGAACAGAGGTTTTCTGAAAACAGAAATCCACTTTAATCACAGCTGTAGAAATCTATGGGACCATTCTGTACCTCCGCATACCTCAGAATCCAGATCAATCCGTCAGGGGGAAAAAGCATTCAAGAATGCACTGTGGATGTGCCAACGAGCGAGTGCATTTTACATCTGTGTGGCCTATCTATGCACAACCTAATTTACCAGGCGCTTTTCTAATGAGAAAATGGATCATTTCTTTGGATTCTATCTATGGCTTAATTGCACTGCATTATTTATTCACTTAGGTCTTTATCTTTTCTGGATAATTATTATTATTATTGTTTTGTATTAAATAACCTTAAAGGGAATCTGTCTTGTCAAAAAAATTATATTAACCTGCAGCTATGGAGTTAACCTGCAGGTTAATAATGTTCTAAAGCTGCCTGGCCACTGCACTGAAAGCCGGGCTACTGGGAGGAAATCAACTTTATATCTCCTGGCAGCCTGAGGCTTTCAGTCACAAAGTCACTAAGTACATAGTGAGTGACGGCTGTAGCCCCATCCCAGCATTGACTGATAGCAGGATCAACATAACATCAGTACAGAGCCAGCTGACAGTCAGTGGCAGGGCGCGGTTACAGCTGTCACTCACGATGTACTGAGGGGTGACTGAAGACGCACCAGCCGCTCCTCTATGAGTGGAAGTTTAAGGCTGCCAGGAGGTATAAAGTTAATTTCCTCCTTGTAGCTGGGCGTTCAGAGCTGTGGCCAGCAGATATCGAATGCTCTTAACCTGCAGATTAACCCCATACCTGCAGGTTAATAGCCTTTTTTGACATGATAGGTTCCCTTAAATAGTAACTGTTTGAAATTTTATTTCATAAGTTAAAATACACATGAACATAAGCAACTTTGTAATATTTCTTATCAGACAAATCTGCTTCTTTCTCTGCCAGAATTGATCAGTCATTATCAAAATTCTCAATTCTGAGGTGAAATCTATATTCGGTGAAGACTTTCCCATTACTGAGATGGAGATGGCGGCTGGTGCTGATGAGAGTCTATGTAGAGAGGAGGAGGGGCAGTCTAATCTCTGAGACGTTACATGCGTTTCAGCCTCACTGAATGTGACTAATTGGACAGCGGCCTTCCTGCAGTTCACAAGATGACAGTATTCCTTAGGTGAAATTCCCACGTGGTAGATTTATGACATACCTTTAACCGAACCTGTCACTAGATTTGGGCCTATAACCTGCGGCTACCCCCAGTGGACTGTTATATACAGCAACATGCTGCATATAAGAGCCCAGGCCGCTGTGTAGAATGTAAAAAGCACTTTATAATACTTACCTAAATGGTCGCTGCAGTGGAGTTGGATCATATGGGTGTCTCCGTTCTCCGGTGCCAGCGCCTTCTCTATCAGCCATCTTCATCCTCTTTCTGAAGCCTGGGTGCATGACGCGGCTACGTCATACACACTCGCCAGTCCCGCGCATGCCCACTACAATACTTTGCTCTTCCCTGCCCAGGGCAGATTAAAGTGTGCCTGCGCAGGATCTCAATGGCGGCCAGTGTGGATGACGTAGGACGCTTCATGCACCCCGGCTTCAGAAAGAGGACAACAAAGATGGCCGAAAGAGGAGGCGCCGGCACCGGAGAACAGAGATGCCCATATGACCCAACTCCACTGTAGCGACTGTTTAGTTAAGTATTATAAAGTGATTTTTACCTTCTACACAGCGGCCTGGGCTCTTATATATAGCATGTTAGAATGCTGTATATAAGAGATTACTGGTGGTGGCCGCAGCTTATAGTTACCAAATCTGGTGACAGGTTCCCTTTAAATGGAGCTTTTAGAAATTCACACACATGCTACAGAAACATCGCACACAAACAAGTATATATGACAGTTTCTTCAGCAGCTGAGACTGAACATACCCTAAACAGACATCAGTACCAACCAAAGTCTTACCACAAAGTTCTTCTCAAACGATGATCCACCAAACTTTACCGGGAGTCCCATCTGCAGCATCAGCTCAGACTCCGAGTCCAGTTCTGCTTCCTTAACAGGAAGATCAGAGACATTGGACACCTCCAACTCTTCCTCCTCTTCTTCATCATCATCATCATCTTCACAATCTGCTGAAAACAACACAAAACTTTACATGGACCAGTTTATTTCCAGCTGATTACTACCATGAGTTTACCAAAGTATAATGAAGTTAACAAAGCCCACACTGATTTTATTCCCTACATTGCAAAAGGTGAACTCTGCATCAAAACCAGTAACGTGTCAGCAAAATATGGGACAAGATATCTCGAAACCATCACACGGACCCACGTGAAGACACACAAACACTATTCTTGTTGCTTTTTATACAGTTTTGGTGCATTTTTTTTTTTTTTACGACTATGACCCAAAAGTTTACAAACTAAAATACCGTAGTTTAGATGTAATTATGTGTTTTAGATTTCGCTATAGACATTTAACCATAGTGGCTTTAGACGACAATAAGGGTATAGTTCGAGCAGATAGAGGCAGTAGGTGTGAATGGAGGATTGGGGGGGATGGGACATGCAAGGAAAGTAGGGAGGCTAGGAGTAATAAAGGTATTAATAGTATTAAATATCTACTGGCAAATGTAAGAAATCTTGCAAACAAAATTAAAGAATTGGAGACTCTTATGTCAACCATGGAATATGATGTGGTGGGCATTACGGAAACCTAGCTGGATGAGAGCCATGACTGGGTGACAAACATACAGGGTTATACTACATTCAGAAAGGACAGGAAAGACAAAAAAGGTGGAGGAGTGTGTATATTTGTTAAATCTAACTTAAAACCTATGCTCAATGACCATGTAGGGGGGAGTTGTGACAATGTAGTCAGTATGGGTAAATGTACACAGTGAGGGCAATATTGAAAAGCTGCTAGTTGGAGTTTGCTATAAGCCTCCTAACATACCTGAACAGGTAGAGGAGGAAACTCTGCAACAAATAAAAAAGGCAGCTAATAATCAGGTCCTTATTATGGGGGATTTTAATTATCCAGACATTCAGTGGGACATAGAATCTTCTGGTTCTGCTAAAGGCTGTAAATTCTTGTCTACAATACAAGACACTTTCCTCTCTCAGATGGTAGATGAACCGACCAGGGGAGATAATTTGCTAGATCTGGTCCTGTCAAATAGACCGGATACAATTTCAGATCTACAGTTCCGGGAGCACTTGGGCACCAGCGATCATAATGGTAAGTTTCAATGTAATATTCAATAGAACATTAGAAAGGGGAAAAGCAAAACCTGTAGACTGTGAGCCCTCGTGGGCAGGGTCCCCTCTCCTCCTATACCAGTCTGTTTTGTACTGTTAATGATTGTTGTAAGTATACCCTCTTTCACTTGTAAAGCACCATGGAATAAATGGCGCTATAATAATAAATAATAATAATAACCTGGGATGTTAGACAAACTGATTTCAACAAATTAAGGTGAAAGCTTAATTGTGTAGATTAGGACAAAGTAATGGTAACTGAGGATACTGAACATAAATGAGGTAAGTTTAAAAGGGAACCTGTTTTTTTATAAATTCATATTACACAATATTACAACACAGGGATGGGTAGGAAGGGGTTTCTAGGCCACACGTCACCCTGCTTGTAGGTCAGAACGCATATGGGACCTAACAGATTCCTTTTAAGGATATACACTACTACTAGAGTCCTGTAAAAAAAAACTTATACCCTCTGGTAATAAAATGTCCAGGAATAAAAATAAACCACTTTGGATAAATAAGACAGTACAAACTATAATAAAACAAAAACAAAGGGCATTCAAAATCTTGAAGGCTGAGAATACAGAAATAGCATTTCAGAAGTATAAAGATCTCAATAGGAAATGTAAAAAAGAAATCAAGCTAGCAAAATTAGTTACTGAAACAAAAATCGCCAAGGACATTAACATAGATCTCAAAATTTTGTATATGTATTAATGCCAAAAGGAAAACAAACAAAGGATGGTATTGGCCCCTTAAAAAATAAGTTAATTATAGAGTACAAAGAAAAGGCTGAGATATTAAACAGGCATTTCTCATCAGTTTTCACCAAGGAACTGATTGTTCCAGGGATCATTCAACAAGGTAAAAATCAAAGTTCACCACCTGATATCATTAATTTACCAAAAGAAGTAGTACGACTACATCTGAGTAAATTAAACATTGACAAATCCCCCGGGCCAGATTGCATTCATCCACGGATATTCAGGGAATTGAGCTCAGTAATTGACACATTGCTGTATCTCATCTTCTTAGACTTGCTTGCAACAGGGTTGGTGCCTTAAGGCCGCTTTACATGCTGCGACATCGCTCAAGCGATCTCGCTGGGGTCACGGAATTTGTAACGCACATCCGGTTGCTTTAGTGATGCCGTTGCGTGTGACACCTTTGAGCGATATTGCATTGTTGCAAAAACATGCAAAATCGCTCATCAGTGACATGGGGGTCCATTCTGAAATATCGTTGCTCTAGCAGTAACGAAGTTGCTCCTCGTTCCTGCGGCAGCACACATCGGTACATGTGCCAATGCAGGAACGAGGAACCTCTCCTTACCTGCCGCTCGCCCGCAATGCGGAAGATAGGAGGTGGGCGGGATGTTCGTCCCACTCATCTCCGCCCCTCCGCTTCTATTGGGCGGCGGTTCAGTGACGCAGCTGTGACGTCTCTGTGACGCTGAACGAACCTTAGGAGGCGGATCGCCGGTCACAGCGACGTCGCAGGGCAGGTAAGTAGTGTGACGGGTCTGGGCGATGTTGTGCGCCACGGGCAGCGATTTGCCCATGTCGCACAACCGATGGGGGCGGGTACCCACACTAGCGATATCGGTCACGATATCGCAGAGTGTAAAGTGGCCTTAAGGATTGGAGGATTGCTGATGTCGTACAGATATTTAAGAAAGGTAAGAGGGTGGATTCCCGGCAACTACCGTCCAGTAAGCCTGACAACAGTAGTGTGCAAAGTTTTTGAGGGCATTTTAAGGGATGACATGCAAAAATATATTGCAGAAAATAATATAATAACTGACAAACAGCATGGATTCATGAAAGATAAGTCGTGTCTAACCAACCTGTTGGGGTTCTATGAGGGGGTAAGTGCAAACCTGGATATTGGTAATGCCGCTGATGTGATTTATTTGGACTTTGCAGAGGCATTTGATACTGTACCACATAATAGCCTTATACTAAAGCTCCAGAAGCAAGGACTAGGGGAAACTATATGCAACTGGGTAAGGAATTGGCTAAAAGATAAAAAAACAACAAAAACAAAGAGTAGTCATAAATGGTACATTCTCTAATTGGGCTATAGTCAGCAGTGGGGACCGCAGGGATCTGTGCTAGGATCCATTCATTTTAATCTCTTTATTAATGACCTTGTGGATGGGATTAATAGTAAAGTGTCAGTCTTTGCTGATGTCACCAAACTATGTAGGATATTAAAAAAATAAATAAATGGAAGTATACTTGGGACTACAGAACAGGAGAAGGACTTTGGTATTCTGGTTACAAATAAGCTGAGCAGCAGCACTCAATGTCAAGCAGCAGCTGCTAAAGCAAACAATATTTTAGGGTGTATAAAAAGAGAGATTAGATCCCGGGATCCCAACGTATTGTTACCCCTCTATAAATAACTTGTAAGGCCACATCTGGAATATGGGATCCAGTTTTGGGCTCAGCATTTTAAAAAGGACATTCAGAAGTTAAGAGTCAGTTAAAAGGCGAGTAACTAGACTACTACAAGGAATGGAGGCCTCCCATATGATAAGAGGTTGGAAAAGTTAGATATGTTTAGCTTAGAAAAAAAGACGTCTCAGAGGAGATCTCATTTATATGTATAAATACATGTGTGGTCAATATAAAGGACTGGCACATGACTTATTTCTTCCAAAGACAATACTAAGGACCAGGGGGCATACACTGCGAGTGGAAGAAAAGCGATTCCGACAGCTAAATAGGAAAGGGTTCTTTGCAGTTAGAGCGGTCAGACTGTAGAATGCCGACCACAAGAGGTAGTAATGGCAGACACTATAACAGCTTTTATAAAAGGGCTGGATGATTTCCTCACTACACAACATTGTTGGTTATAAATTACTTCATGACAAATATATAATTGGTGGAGGAAGGCTGAACTAGATGGACCTAGGTCTTTTTTCAACCTAAGTAACTATGTAACAATTGAAAAAAAAAAAAAAACAACGACATTCACACACACAAACAAAAGCCTTTTGAATGTGGCATTTTGTATTAAGGTCGCTCTGCCAATGTTTCAGGGGATACATTCTTCATTTTATGCTGCATAACACAACTGGTTGAACCTGCATAACGAGCAACGTATGCTCTGATTATCTGGACAGGTATAGGGAGCGCTGCCTTGGAAGGAAGCAGCCATGGTTTTCTAATCTTGGACAACATTGCATGCCTTGGTTCGGAGATGGACTTCTTATCAGACATTGTACTTCTATGTTGTCACATGTGCACCAATAATTTTATATGTTGCCCCAAAAATATTACACAGTATTGAAAAGGAATCTGTCACCAATTTTGCTACCCCATCTAGGAGCAGCATGATATAGGAGTAGAGACCCTGATTCTAGTGATGTATCACCGACCAAGCTGTTTGCTGTAAATTTGAATCATCACTTTCTCTGGTGCTTAAAAGGAACCTGCCAGGTCTCCTATGCCCTCGCGTCACTGCGCCTTTGAAGCAGTTGTACACATCCCAACTTCATTAGGCACATTGTGCATGACTGAAAGTTCAGAAGATGTGTACCTGAGCCGTCTTTTCAACATTATACATGGCTGGTTGGGCAGGAAATGTGGGCATGGGTATCAACGCTGCTGGGTTGGAAGGCATATGGATCTGACAGGTTCCCTTTAACTCCAGTTCTCTGAATACTGAGCTCTGTATAACCCCGCCCACACCACAGACTGGAAGATTTCTGTGTACACTGTGCATAGGCAGAAAGCTCCCAATTAGTGGTGGGGGTGAGGTTATACAGAGCTGAGGACTACATGGCAGCAGGGATGTTATCAAACCCAATGGAAGCACCCCACAGTGTCACATTACTGGAATCAGGGTTTCTGTCTCTACACGATGCTACTTCAGATTAGGTGGCAATACCTGGTGATAGAATGCAAATTAAATGCTATAAATTAAATGTGCAGGCGTGCAGTGCTATGACCACAATGAAAAGCAAAACACTACAAAAATGTAACAGAAATCTGCAAGAGATAAGCAATATGTTAGGCAGATGAGAGCACAGAGATCTGGGCTAAGAGCATCACATATATTATAAATATATTTTATATATACATTATATACATATACATACATACAAGCTTATAATTTGACTTTAAATTCATCCATTGGTTTCATAAATTACTCTTTTGAAAGCTGAAACCCTCCCAAATTTGGTTTAGGTTATGAAAATTAAGTTGCTGCAAAGCTGAAATATTGATCATTTAATGAACACAGCAAGGTCAGATTTTGGCAAGACAAAAGTTTTGTCGCCTTGTCATATAATGCACCCAATCCTAGTTTACATCCTCACCTATTCTTACTAAATAATCGGTTAATTAGTGGGTGTGTATAAAAAGAAACCCAGCACCCCAGACCTTCACTTGAACTGCAACTTGACCTCTGACAACATGCCAAACATCCACCCTGCGACCAAAGCCTTGATTATCAAGAGGCTGAAGACCAGATCCACTGCAGAGGTGGCTGGCACCTTTAATGTGTCTCAGCGTCAAGTACAAAGAATTAAAAAAAGATTTGAAGAGACTGGAGATGTTTTTCACAAGCCCAGGTCTGGCAGACCCCACAAGACAACTGCTCAGGAGGAACGTTTGTTGGTTAGAAAATCCAAAGCCAGCCCCTCTTCCACTGCAGCAAAGCTCCAAAAGGCCTGGTCACCTCAAGTCCCTGTGTCAACTAGAACAGTTTGTAGGATTCTGTCTCGAAATGGCCTCCATGGTCACATCAGTGCCCAGAAGCCAGCACTAAACAAAAGGCAATTAAAAAACCGTGTGGCATTTGCCAAGTCCCACAGCCTGCTAAACAGATGGACGCTGGAAAAGTGTCAGAAGGTGGATATCTCTGATGAATCTTCCGTTGAATTACACCACAGCCACCGCAAATACTGCAGGAGACCTACTGGAGCCCGTATGGATCCAGAAAACAGTTACGTTTGGTGGTGGAAAGATCATGGTCTGGGGTTACATTCAGTATGGGGGTGTGTAAAACATTTGCAAGGTGGAAGGCAATATCAATAGCCTAAAATATCAAGAAGTATTAGCTACCTCTTACATTCCCAATCATAAAAGGGGTAAAATTCTGCAGCAGGATGGTGCTCCATCTCATACATCCACCTCTACAACAAAGTTCCTCCTGGCAAAGAAGATCAAGGTGCTCAAGGACTGGCCAGCCCAGTCACCAGACATGAACATCGTTGATCATGTTTGGGGTAGGATGAAAGAGGAAGCTTGGAAGACAAAACCAAAGAATCTAGATGAACTCTGGGAGGCATGTAAGACTGCATTGTTTGCTATTCCTGATGACTTCATCAATAAATTGTATGAATATGAATCATTGTTGAACCGCATGGATGCAGTCCTTCAAACTCATGGAAGTCACATAAAATATTAAATATGGCTCTAATAGCACCACAACTTCATTCACCAATGATATGCAACATATCTTTGTATTAGAAGTTAATTATTTGTTTGAATTTCACATTACTTTCTGTGGGCGACAAAACTTTTGTCTTGCCAAAATCTGACCTTTCTGTGTTCACTAAATGATCAATATTTCAGCTTTGCAGCAACTTTATTTTCATAACCTAAACCAAATTTGGGAGGGTTTCAGCTTTCAAAAGAGTAATTTATAAAACCAATGGATGAATTTAAAGTCAGGTTATAAGCTTTTATTTACATAACATGGACAAGCGACAGAACTTCTGTCAGGGACTGTAATTTATATATATATATATATATATATATATATATATATATATATATATATATATATTATATGAAATGTTGTACGTTATAGACAGACCATACACAGATTATGGACAGCTTGCCGTGTGCCGCTGTATCTTTTGTGCTGTAGAATCTCGCGACTGTATGCTTATTTCTCTTTGGATTGTGTCGGATAACTTTGTTGCACTGTGATTTGCTGAATGTCTTACAAGCATCAGCGATTGGGTTCAGTTTTCTATCCCTGCTATAAGGGACACCATGTTCTGTGGTTATCTTCTGCTAAATGTTTGATCAGGACTCTGGAAATCAAGGCTTTCATTACTTTGCCAGCATTTTCTGACAGACAGGAGCAAAAGTCAGGATTTGGCTTCGCTAAAGAAACAGAAGCATCAATCTTGAACCGAACAGGAAGCTTCAATAAGGAAAGTTGATGAGTAAATAATACCTGCGAGAGTCTTCTTACCGCAGTCAATTCCCTTCAATCCCAAATAGTACAGGTTACGATCACTAGAAGGAAAAAAGCGATAGTGTGAGAGGGAAGATCAGAGCGGATTCTGGAGGAGTACAGATACCATGTGAATCCATTTATCCTGGCATAATAGTAGCTGTACAAGTGGGTTTATACAAAGTGCTGGCACACATACAGGAGAGTCTCTAAATCACCGAGCTAGAACAATCAGCATCCCAGAAAACAATGGGGCCAAGTCACGCGGAATTGAGTAAACATTCTGCGACTTTAGTTCACGCCAATTTGGGTCACCTCTGTCGCAATGGCTGGAGCTGGGGATAGCCAGGAGGTGACGAAGTGTGGCCACGTACACCCATCTGAATCAAGAAAAGAGTTGACGGTTGTTTTTACGCCAGAAATGCTACTCTCGTCTCTAACGCGGCACAAAGAGGCACATGACACTCAGAAGAGGCGACAAATTCACTAACTAGTGTGCTCCTCCTAACGAATTTGGCGCAACGTCTACTCCATCAAGTCTGGCATAGTGCAAGCATTCACTGTTGGTAAATCAGCCCCAATGAAATGTGCCAACGCCAACAGAAAGTGGAAAAACTTTACGATCGAAAGGAGAAACGCATCTGACGTCAATTTTCTGACATGGATTTTGCTATTAAATTATCCTCCATCTGTTAAAGGGAACCAATCAAGAGAACTTTCGTATATAAGCTAAAGCCAGTGCTATACTGGCGCTATCAGGCTGATTCTATACATACCTGTAGTGGTCAGCTCGGATGTTTAGGTTTTGAAATCCAAGAAAGTAAAGTTTATAAAATTAGCTGCTTGTTGAGTGACAGCAGCTGAGGAGCAGATAATATATTCATAGTTATCCCCTCCCCCTGTTAGAAGTAGCATAAGTATTATACAAACGACTCACTTTGTCTCTTGCAGGACCTGTGTTAGGTCATACCCATGTGACCAGAAGGGGGAAGGCCTCAGCCAACAAAGGTGGATACCAGGTCACATGGGTATGACCGCACACAGGTCCTGCAAGAGACAAAGTGAATCGTTGGTATAATACTTATGCTAATTCTAACAGGGGGAGGGGATAACTATGAATATATGATCTGCTCCTCAGCTGCTGTCACTCAAGAAGCAGCTAATGTTATAAACTTTACTTTCTTGGATTTCAAAACCTATACATCCGAGCTGACCACTACAGGTATGTATAGAATCAGCCTGGTAGTGCCAGTATAGCACTGGCTTTAGCTTATATACAAAAATCCTGTTGATTGGTTCCTTTTAAGCTGGGATCTTGACTAAACCAAGACTAATCAGTAAAGATCCAATTGTTTAAGACTAGTGTTTTGTCCAACCATCTGAATGAATGAAAAGCTGGAGTAACATGCGGCAGATGTGTGGATCATCAATGCATTTGATGCATCTTTCAGCTGTCATACACCACTGACAGAACGGGAAACAAAAATCAGTCCCATTATGTACTGAACAAGAAATAGGCCTACCCACCGACAACAAAAAAAATAAAGATGAAAAAATTAAACACTAAAGGAAAATATATAAAAAAAATCCCCAAAAAAGGAGTGAAACTAAAATTTATAGCCATTTGTCTTGTTTTTTTGCAGTGTACCATTTGTAAAATAACCCTACCTTCAGGAGTGCCATATTCTAAAACAACGGGCATCAAGCCTGATAGTGGCACAGACCAAAACAAAGCGTACATGGACGTTCCTGCACAGACGCTACGGCCAGATGAGAGAAGCTTGGTGAAATCGTGATGCATAAAATTAGGGTGTAAGGAAATTCAGAAGCCCCATTAGAAACGTCAAGTGCAGTGATCCGCTTTGAACAGCCACACCGCACAGGCAAATTGATCTTTAATGGGAACCTGTCACCAGTTTTTCGGCTTATAAGCTGCAGCCACCACCACCGTGCTCTTATATACAGCATTCTAACATGCTGTATATAAAAGCCCAGGCCGCTGTGTAGAACATAAAAAACACTTTATAATACTCACCTAACAGTCGCGCTGTGGTGGAGTTGGGTCATATGGCCATCTCTGTTGTCGGCACCGCCTCTTTCGGCCATCTTTGTCTTCCTTCTTCTGTAGCCGGGGTGCATGATGAGTCTACGTCATCCACACTCACCGGCATTCAGGTCCTGCGCAGGCGCACTTTGATCTACCCTGAGCAAGGCAGAGCAAAGTATTGTAGTGCTCCTGCGCAGGACCGGCGAGTGTGTATGACGCAATACGCGTCACGCACACAAACTTCAAAAGGAGAACAAAGATGGCCGAAAGATGAGGCGCCGGCATCAGAGAACAGAGACGCACATATGGTCCAACTTCACCACAGCGCAACCGTTAGGTAAGTATTATAAAGTGTTTTTTATGTTATACCCCCGGCCTGGGCTCTTATATACAGCATGTTAGAATGCTGTATTTAACAGCCCGGTGGTGGTGGCCGCAGCTTATATGCCAAAAAAGTAGTGACAGGTTCCTTTTAACGTCAAAACATTCACCAGGAATATATACATTTTTTTTTATATTTTATGAGCATTTCCCAGTGACGTCCTGATGAAGTCCTATATCTGGGCTAACATTTAGTAGACATACTTTGTGCACACACAATTTTCAGAACTTACTTAAAAAACGCTCTGGAGCAGAGACACATTATCTTCTTGTCCTCCCTCAGATCATCCGGGTACAGACACATTTCTGCCACCGGATTCCACTCCACACACAGCATGGTCCTGGGAGAAGATAGAAAGAATCAATACTACAAATAAAATACACATAATGAAGCCAATTACCGCCAGATCTGTCATGGCAATATGCTGCTACTGTGAATTATCAGCAAGATTTGCAGACAGAAGATCCGCAGCAAAGTTGATGTGATTTTAAGAAATCTCATCCACGCACTAGAGTTTTTCAATGTGTCCTCCAGGAATAACCTACCCTAGGCTAGGCCACTAAAATTGAGCAAAAAAATTTGCAAGACCCCGTTCCAGCAGTCATGTTGGTAGTCCATAGCCACCAAACCAAAGCCCTGAGAATCGCCGGCATCCCAGGAACTTCTTCTGATTAGTAGGCCCAACGTAACATCACTGTTGTGAAGAGGCGCTGGCAAGTAGGTGGAGGTTTGAAAGACTATCGTTTGGTGGCCACAGACTACTGAAGTGGCCACTGGACCAGGATTCTGAGAATCTTATTGCTCAACTCTATAGGAACGGTAGGGGGTCCACTCACTGTAATCCCCACCTGCCCTAGTACTTGGGAGTCCACACTCCCTTGGTTTTGTATATTGTTCCTGTCCCTTCCTTCTCACCTGCTTTTCTCTGGACAGTTCTAGAAAAGAATCAAATATCAGATGCGTCCTCCTTAATAAGAAGTTTAGATAGTTAAAATAAATCTAATGTCACAGTTCTGCAGCTGATTTCAGAGAACTTCAATATAAGAAGCATTTGTATACCACATTAATGTATCCTGAATCTTTACGTTTGTCTCTCATTGGGGCCCAATCTTACAGTATTTTAACATATGTTAAATTTGCTGTGGATTTCCCACAGCTTTATATGTGCATATTACATGTGAATTCTGCCACAGATTTCACAATTTGCACAGCAAAATACTGAATGACTGTAAATTGTAAAGAGAACTGGACAGGAGATTCCTGCTGCTTGAAGCACGGGCAACATGAAGCCATCCAGCCACAGCACTGCAACCAGACAGCGGTGCGCCATGAACTGCAGGTGAGGGGGACCCAGTGCCAGCACCACATTTTCAACTGTATCGGCATCCTGGCCTTTATACTGTTTGCAGGGCTATGTGGGGCCCATTATACTGTTTGGAGGGCTATGTGGGGCCCATTATACTGTTTGGAGGGCTATGTGGGGCCCATTATACTGTTTGGATGGCTATGTGGGGCCCATTATACTGTTTGGAGGGCTATGTGGGGCCCATTATACTGTTTGGATGGCTATGTGGGGCCCATTATACTGTTTGGAGGGCTATGTGGGGCCCATTATACTGTTTGGAGGGCTATGTGGGGCCCATTATACTGTTTGGAGGGCTATGTGGGGCCCATTATACTGTTTGGAGGGCTATGTGGGGCCCATTATACTGTTTGGAGGGCTATGTGGGGCCCATTATACTGTTTGGAGGGCTATGTGGGGCCCATTATACTGTTTGGAGGGCTATGTGGGGCCCATTATACTGTTTGGAGGGCTATGTGGGGCCCATTATACTGTTTGGAGGGCTATGTGGGACCCATTATACTGTTTGGAGGGCTATGTGGGGCCCATTATACTGTTTGGAGGGCTATGTGGGGCCCATTATACTGTTTGGAGGGCTATGTGGGGCCCATTATACTGTTTGGAGGGCTATGTGGGGCCCATTATACTGTTTGGAGGGCTATGTGGGGCCCATTATACTGTTTGGAGGGCTATGTGAGACCCATTATACTGTTTGGAGGGCTATGTGAGACCCATTATACTGTTTGGAGGGCTATGTGGGGCCCAGTATACAGGGCTATGTGGGGCTGTTATACTGTTTGCATGGATATATGGGGGTGCTATACTGTTTGGAGTGCTATTTAGGGGCCATTATACTTTTTGCAGGGTTGTGAGGCTGTGCACACGGGACATACTCCTGTCACATGACCACAGCAGCCAATTGGTGACCACTGACCAACTATTTCACTTGAGCGGGCAACTGGTCTGATGGATAGAGATGAGTGAACCAGAACTGTATAAAGTTTGGGGTTTGTACCGAACACGGATTTTTAAAAGAAAAAAAATAAAGAAATGTCGGAGTTCGGATGCTTTATGTATGAACACCACTAGATCGAGCATCGCTGTGCTCGGGCCAGAGTGAGCTGCTTGCAGTCTCTGAATGGCTCGCACTGGGTGTATCAACAAAGGTGTAGGATGTAGTGTGCGCAAAACAAAAAAAAAAAAAAAAAAAAAAAAGTACCCCTGCCCTCCTTCCCCAGAAGTGCTCTGTTTATGGCTGACTACATGTGGGTGGAGACCCCAACTGCCCAATCAATGACTTCCATTGGGGTTCAGGTCACGTCTGGGTCCCAAACTGAACTTTATCTAAGGCCTCTTTCACACGTCCGTGAAAATCACGCACATTTTTCACGGACGTGTCAGAGGTGTGTTTTGCCCTCCGTGACCCGTGTTTATGGGCGACGTGTGTTCTCCGTGTGTTATCCGTGATAACACATGGAGAGCGGGAACTTTCTGCTCACCTGTCCCTGGCGTTGCTGTCCGTGGTGCTGATCTTCGGTCTCCGGTCCTGCCGACTCCCCGCTGCTGATGCTTTCAGCCGCAGTGAAGTGAATATTCAATGAGCATAATGAGCGGTGGTCAGCAGCAAGTGACAGCAGCGTCAGAGACAGGAGGGCTGGAGAAGGTGAGTAATGTTTTGGGTTTTTTTTCTCACAGACCCATGTCTTCTCTCCGGTGTGTGTCACACGGAACACATCCGTGTGGTCCGTGTGTGTTACGTGCGACACGTTTGCGTTCCGTGTGACACCCGTGATGACGGAGAGAAAACGGACATGTCGGCGTGAGAAACACACGGATACACGTATGTACGGAACGGACACACGTTCCATGCGTAAACACATACGTGATGTCCAAAACCATAGGAAAACCTAGGTGTACGTGTCTCCGGTACGTGAGGAAACTGACAAACACGTACCAGAGGCACGTATGTGTGAAGGTGGCCTAAAGTCCGGTTGCACCTGCCGAACCCAACTTCCAGGAGTCCGGTCATCTCTACAGCAGCAGCAGCAGCAGGTCAATCACCGCTGATTGTTGTCACATGATGCTGCAGCTAATGGCAAGTCACCTACTGGGAACAGCTTTGCCTGCACCACAGGAACAGCACAAGAGGGGAGAACACAGCGCTATCACTCTCTATGGGGCCTCGGATTAATTCAGGAGAGATAGTCCGGCAATATACAACGTCTTTACAACCCACAGTGGGTTCAACACGGCGAGAGTATAGTATATATATATATATATACACACACACCTCTACCTACATGGACCCCACCTTTCTGCAGTCACACACACATATATACACATACATAAACACAGTCCTCATACCCACATCTCCCCACCTGCAGTATCACACTCACTAATATATATATATATATATATATATATATATATATATATATATATATACACACACACACACATGCACACCTTACCTACAACACCCAGCCCCTCCCCGCGCCGCTGCCCGCTCTCCCGTGTAGGGGGTGACTACAGGCGGATTTGCCCCCTCACCTCACACCGCGGTCTCAGCATGGGCTGCTGTAGGTGTACTCCTGAAAACACATGAGAACTACCAGTCCCGGCATGCACTGCAGCATGGCCTGCTTCCTCCACCAGACAGGACGTGTCCCGGTGACGTTGCTGCTCATTACCAGGCTGAGGAGAACGTTCCTTCGGATGTTGCACGGCCGACGATTGTGTTAACCGTCAACAAACTACATATCCCGGCATGCATCGCTATGTTGACATCATGATGATCGACCTCTGACGTCTTTGTATATGATGTGACTGGAGGCAGGAAGAAATCGTACGAGCACGGAATGCTGGGATTTGTAGTGTTGCTGTTGGTTGAGTAGCCAGGAGATACTTTTGTGAAGCGGTGGAGCTGGCAGCACGCCTGGCATCAGGGTATGTATTGTGTCCGCATGGTGACGTGTCTGTACATGTACAGTATGTAGTGTATGGGGGGGGGTTGTTTCCCCGCACAGGGTCATCCCTCCGCACAGGGTTATCCCTGTGTCTTCTATGTGTGCTGACAATCCTGATTGAGGGGGATCCAGGGGTCATTATTGGTGGCTCAGTGCTGAGGTGAGGGGGCCACTGCCGGCTCCACAGCAGGTGGGATTGTATACAGTGAGGAGCTAGCGGACTGGAAATGGCCCATGTGCTGTTCTTGCACAGGGGGCTCTTCTGTTTGTGACTGATAAACACTAACCCTGCCGGGACGGGTCCATGGTGACTCCACCGTCCCCTCGTAGTGAGCGTCTCCGCCGTCCCCTCGTAGTGAGCGTCTCCGCCGTCCCCTCGTAGTGAGCGTCTCCGCCGTCCCCTCGTAGCGAGCGTCTCCGCCGTCCCCTCGTAGCGAGCGCCTCCGCCGTCCCCTCGTAGCGAGCGCCTCGGTGGAGAGCGCTGGGTGTAAGGAGTCCAAATACATTTAAACGATAGTCCACTACTGGACAATCAGACCTCCTAAAATATGCACAGTCCATTCTCTCCTCCTGTAGTGCGGCCGCTCCAGGATTCCCGGCAGAGACATGAGTTGTTTTATGTGAACACAAGTCAAAATTCACAATAAATTAACTCAAAAGGCGCAAGCTGAAGGTTTTACAATGGCCCTCACAGTCCCCTGCTCTGAATGTCATCGAAATTCTGTGGCTGGACCTCAAAAGAGCCGTGTATGCAAGACGAGCCAGGAGTCTCACAGAACTGGAAGACGAGCCAGGAGTCTCACAGAACTGGAAGACGAGCCAGGAATCTCACAGAACTGGAAGACGAGCCAGGAATCTCACAGAACTGGAAGACGAGCCAGGAACCTCACAGAACTGGAAGGAAGGAAGGAACAGCAAGGAAGAATCGATGAAAATCTCTCAAACAAGAATTGAAAGACTCTCTTGGCTGCTACAAAAAGAGTTTCCAAACTGTGATACTTGCCAATAGGGGTGCTACTAGGTATTAACCATGCAGGGTGCTCAAACTTTTGCATCGGTTTCCTTTTTTGTTAATTTAAAAATGTAAAAGATGAAAATATATAATTTATTTATTTGCCTAAAATACTAAGGAATTGTATCATCTTTAAGGCCATGTGAACACGTTGAATTTTTGCCGCATTTTTTTATTGCAGATTTTAATTAATACTGCAATGAAAAACGCATCACAGCAAAGTCTATGAGAATCCTGACTTGCTGTGCACACGTTGCTTTTTTTTTCTTTTCTGTATTTAGTTGCAGATTTTTTTCTGCATCATGTCAATTGTTTCTGCGTTTTTTTCCTGCATTTGATCACTGATCCACTGCAGGGCTCGTGCTCGATCACTGCATTAGATTATATCTGCACTCGCAGCCCTGACACTTCGCCTCACGCACCATGTATACGGCGTGGTGTATGAGGGTCCTCTGTAGCTCAGTAGCCAAGGGTCGCCATGGTGATGCAGCAGTCAGGGGGTTAAACTACCGGGAACGGTGCGAGCACCACTTTGGGCAGTGAGAGTCGGGTCCCAGCTGTAAAGCCTGCTTTACACGTTACAAGTAATTGTGCGATCGTACCTGCCCCCATTGTTTGTGCGGCACGGGCAATTTGTTGCCTGTGTCGCACAATCCTGTAACCCCCCCCCCCCCCTGTCACACGTACTTACCTTCCAAACGACCTCGCTGTGGGCGGCGAACATCCACTTCGTGAAGGGGGAGGGACGTTCGGCGTCACATCGACGTCACACAGCGGCCGCCCAATAGAAGCGGAGGGGCGGAGATGAGCGGGACGTAACATCCCGCCCACCTCCTTCCTTCCGCATTGCCGGCGGGACGCAGATAAACTGTGTTCATCGTTCCCGGGGTGTCACACGGAGCGATGTGTGCTGCCTTGGGAACATTGAACAACCGGACGCTCGATTTTTAGAAAATGAGCGACATGTCAACGATGAACGAGAAGGTGAGTATTTCTGCTAGTTCATAGCTGTCACACACTACGATATCACTAACAATGCCGGATGTGCGTCACTAACGATGAGACCACGCCGACATCTCGTTAGATATATCGTAGCATGTAAAGCCCGCTTTACATCAGCTGGAGAATTAGTGGCGATCGTGGGGGTACCACGCAGGAAGACCCTTGATGATCACCATCACAAAAAAGTAAATGTTAAGACGCTTAAAAATAAAAGCATGAAAACACGATAACACATATCACACTGTGACGTAAGCTTCCAGTCTTCTTCATGGTGACGGCTCGTTCCCTGATGGGGCTGAACGGTGCATATTGGAGCATGGACAGAATTCTGAATCACATCAATTAATAATTTTTGTTGATGGGACTCCAGTGCCCAGGAACTTATCAGATCGTATCCAGTCCCCCAAATACTGCACAGCAGCCTGATCCTTTGTAGCCTCAGTCATAATGTAGAAAATGACATTTAATGCCCATTTATATTGAATATGATAAGAACTGACATTAAACCTAACTGCAAATTGATAAATTGCCTGAGGCCACACATCCTAACCCTATGGGACTGGAAAATGAAAACTCTGACATATTGGTAGCTGACTGTTTCCTTTAATATTCTATATATTTCTATATTGTTTGGTATTGGGATCAAGTACTGTATCTGAAGACAAAATTATTCCACAGAATTGGAAGGACTGATGCGGTGCTGTATTTAGGTCGCTCCTGCCTAATTAGCACATAGTTTTGTAGCTTGCTCACATTATAGCCATGCTGAAATGCATTAGTAATCAGATAATTACACATAAGGTTATTTCCTGTGTATACTGCTCTAGGAATTATTGTGCTATAACATCTCATTTTAAAGAGCTATTTCCAAATAGCTGGAAGTCTGACTGCCGGGAAACCAGTGTACAGGGCTCTGCAGACCCAGTCTGAATGGGGCGGACGGGGTATGGTTGATCTCCGCTCTATTCATTATCACCGGGACTGCCGGAGTGCTGTTGCTCCATAGATCAAAATGGAGCAGACATAATCACACCTTTCTTGAGATTGCAGGACTCTGAACTCCGGATCATTGGGGATCCCAGCTGTCAGATCCCCACCAATCTACAACTGATGGCCTATCCTTTAGGCTGCTTTCACACATTTATTTTTTTGCCATCAGGCACAATCCAGCAAAAACATGAAAAAACGGATCCGGCGTCTGTTGCTGCCGGATCCATTTTTTCCCCCATACACTTTCATTAGCGCCGGATGGCCTTGCGTTTCATCCGTTTTTTGCCGGATCCGACAAAATTTACTTGTCCAGCAGCCGGATGAAACGTTGAAGTGAACGTTTTTGTGTATGGCCAAAAAAACGGATCGCGCCGTATCCGGCGCTGTACGGCATGTTTTATAATGGAAGTCTATGTACGCCGGATCCGACGTAATGCGGCAAAAAACGGATCCGGCCGCCGGATCCGTTTTTTTGAACTGAGCATGCTCAGTATCACACCGGATCTGTCAAAAAACTGAAAGAACTGATGGAAAAAACTGATCCGTTTTTTCGCCGGATCCATCGCATCAGTTTTTCGCCGAATTGTGCCTGATGCCAAAAAACTGATGTGTGAAAGCAGCCTTAGATAGGCGATAACTTTTTTTTCACCTGACAATCAATATCTATATATCCAGATATTCATAGCTAGATCTGGCTATATATATATATATATATATATTTGCCTTATTCTGTCTGTCTGTCTGTCTGTCTTGATCCAAAATTGTGTCCTTACGGTGACACAAAGCTGATTGGCAGCTGGGCTCGCCATGGCCCCGCCCCCCCGCACGGATTGGCCGCTCGCCCAGACTGCGCCCCCACACGGATTGGCCGGCAGCTCGCCCAGGCTCCGCCCCCCCCACAGATTGGCCTCTCGCTCCGGCACCCTGCAGGCATTGGCAACTCGGCCACGCCCCGCCCCCCTCACGCAATGCACGCTAGCTCTGGCCCCGCCCCCCCCCCCACGCATTCCCCGAACGGACACGGAGACACGACTCCCAGGTGAGTACTGTACCCCCGGGAGCCCACATCAGCGTAGGCCGCCAACCCAGCCGACACATATCCTCGCATTGCTGGGGCTGGCCGGCGTATGCTGGTGTGGGCTCCCGTGCGAGCGGGGGACGAGATACGCTGGTAACCATACTAGCATAGTTACCAGCGCATCAAGTTCCTGCAGCGGCGGAACATACACGCACGCACATCATAACAGCACACACACATACACACACACACACACACATCAGATCACACTCACTCTCACACACACATCACATCGCATCCACACACTCACAACATCCTGGGATATCACTTGCTTCTCGGCGGCGATACTGTGCTGTGAGCTTCCAGGACCTGCCGGAGGATCACATGGCCAAAAGCATGTGGTATCTCCGGATGTTGTGAGTGTGAGCGCGTATGTGCGATATCTTCAGTGTGTGCGTGAGTGTATGCGATCGGGTGTGTGTGAGTGAGTGTATGCGATTGGATCTGTGAGTGTCGGCAGAGGAGCACGGCGTGCTGGAGGAGGCTGGGAGGAGAGAGGCTGATCCTGGGGAAGGCTGAGGCTGGGGTAGGCTGGGAGGAGAGAGGCTGATGCTGGGGGAGGCTGAGGCTGGGGTAGGCTGGGAGGAGAGAGGCTGATGCTGGGGACCGAAAAGGCTGATGCTGGGAGGAGAGAGGCTGATGCTGGGGGAGGCTGAGGCTGGGGTAGGCTGGGAGGAGAGAGGCTGATCCTGGGGAAGGCTGAGGCTGGGGTAGGCTGGGAGGAGAGAGGCTGATCCTGGGGAAGGCTGAGGCTGGGGTAGGCTGGGAGGAGAGAGGCTGATCCTGGGGAAGGCTGAGGCTGGGGTAGGCTGGGAGGAGAGAGGCTGATGCTGGGGGAGGCTGAGGCTGGGGTAGGCTGGGAGGAGAGAGGCTGATGCTGGGGACCGAAAAGGCTGATGCTGGGAGGAGAGAGGCTGATGCTGGGGGAGGCTGAGGCTGGGGTAGGCTGGGAGGAGAGAGGCTGATGCTGGGAGGAGAGAGGCTGATGCTGGGAGGAGAGAGGCTGATGCTGGGGGAGGCTGAGGCTGGGGTAGGCTGGGAGGAGAGAGGCTGATGCTGGGGACCGAAAAGGCTGATGCTGGGAGGAGAGAGGCTGATGCTGGGGGAGGCTGAGGCTGGGGTAGGCTGGGAGGAGAGAGGCTGATCCTGGGGAAGGCTGAGGCTGGGGTAGGCTGGGAGGAGAGAGGCTGATCCTGGGGAAGGCTGAGGCTGGGGTAGGCTGGGAGGAGAGAGGCTGATGCTGGGGGAGGCTGAGGCTGGGGTAGGCTGGGAGGAGAGAGGCTGATGCTGGGGACCGAAAAGGCTGATGCTGGGAGGAGAGAGGCTGATGCTGGGGGAGGCTGAGGCTGGGGTAGGCTGGGAGGAGAGAGGCTGATGCTGGGAGGAGAGAGGCTGATGCTGGGAGGAGAGAGGCTGATGCTGGGAGGAGAGAGGCTGATGCTGGGGGAGGCTGAGGCTGGGGTAGGCTGGGAGGAGAGAGGCTGATGCTGGGAAGAGAGAGGCTGATGCTGGGAAGAGAGAGGCTGATGCTGGGAGGAGAGAGGCTGATGCTGGGGGAGGCTGAGGCTGGGGTAGGCTGGGAGGAGAGAGGCTGATGCTGCGGACAGAAAAGGCTGATGCTGGGAGGAGAGAGGCTGATGCTGGGAGGACAGAGGCTGATGCTGGGAGGAGAGAGGCTGATGCTGGGTGAGGCTGGGGTAGGCTGGGAGGAGAGAGGCTGATGCTGGGTGAAGCTGGGGTAGGCTGGGAGGAGAGAGGCTGATGCTGGGAGGAGAGAGGCTGATGCTGGGAGGAGAGAGGCTGATGCTAGGGACAGAAAAGGCTGATGCTGGGAGGAGAGAGGCTGATGCTAGGGACAGAAAAGGCTGATGCTGGGAGGAGAGAGGCTGATGCTGGGATGAGAGAGGCTGATGCTGGGGACAGAGAGGCTGATGCTGCGGGTAGAGAGGCTGATGCTGCGGGTAGAGAGGCTGATGCTGCAGATAGAGAGGCTGATGCTGCGGGTAGAGAGGCTGATGCTGGGAGGAGAGAGGCTGATGCTGCGGGCAGAGAGGCTGATGCTGGTGCAGCATGGGGTAGGCTGGGAGGAGAGAGGCTGATGCTGGGAGGAGAGAGGCTGATGCTGGGAGGAGAGAGGCTGATGCTGGGGACAGAAAAGGCTGATGCTGGGAGGAGAGAGGCTGATGCTGGGATGAGAGAGGCTGATGCTGGGGACAGAGAGGCTGATGCTGCGGGTAGAGAGGCTGATGCTGCAGATAGAGAGGCTGATGCTGCGGGTAGAGAGGCTGATGCTGGGAGGAGAGAGGCTGATGCTGCGGGCAGAGAGGCTGATGCTGGTGCAGCATGGGGGATGGATCACGATGGGGAGTGCGCAGCATGCCGGATGGAGCACGTTTGGGAGTGCGCAGCATGCCGGATGGAGCACGTTTGGGAGTGCGCAGCATGGCGGATGGACCACGTTTGGGAGTGCGCAGCATGGCGGATGGAGCACGTTTGGGAGTGCGCAGCATGGCGGATGGAGCACGTTTGGGAGTGCGCAGCATGGCGGATGGAGCACGTTTGGGAGTGCGCAGCATGGCGGATGGAGCACGATGGGGAGTGCGGAGTATGGCGGATGGAGCACGTTTGGGAGTGCGCAGCATGGCGGATGGAGCACGTTTGGGAGTGCGCAGCATGGCGGATGGAGCACGTTTGGGAGTGCGCAGCATGGCGGATGGAGCACGTTTGGGAGTGCGCAGCATGGCGGATGGAGCACGTTTGGGAGTGCGCAGCATGGCGGATGGAGCACGTTTGGGAGTGCGCAGCATGGCGGATGGAGCACGTTTGGGAGTGCGCAGCATGGCGGATGGAGCACGTTTGGGAGTGCGCAGCATGGGGGATGGAGCACGATGGGGAGTGCGCTGCATGGGGGATGGAGCACGATGGGGAGTGCAGAGTATGGCGGATGGAGCACGTTTGGGAGTGCGCAGCATGGTGGATGGAGCACGTTTGGGAGTGCGCAGCATGGCGGATGGAGCACGTTTGGGAGTGCGCAGCATGGGAGACGTAGCACGATGGGGGGTGCGCAGCATAGGGGATGGAGCACGATGGGGAGTGCGCTGCATGGGGGATGGAGCACGATGGGGAGTGCGCTGCATGGGGGATGGAGCACGATGGGAAGTGCACACCTCCCCCCAACACACACACACACACACGCGCGCACACTGCACAACACACCACACACACACACACTGGGAACCACAAACAACTGCCCTACACAGACACACACAGACAACGCTGCACACCCCCAACACACAAACACCGCGGCACACACAAATATACGCACATACCGCACAACACACACATTGCACAAAACATACCTCCCCCCAAAACACACCACACACACACAAACCGCGCAACACACACACACACAACGCTACAGACACACAGCGCTCCACAAACAACGCAACACACATACAACACCGCTCTCACCCCCCGCCACACCCAGACAACACCCAGAACATGTACAGCGCCCTACACAAACACTTGGTAACTACACACAACAACATCTATTTTATATATATATATATATATATATATATATATATATATATATATATATATATATATATATATATAACAAAAATCATACATGAACTACACAATACGTAATTCTAGAATACCCAATGCGTAGAATCGGGCCACCTTCTAGTATATACGGTCAAGGCCAGAAATATTTGGACAGTGACACAAGTTTTGTTATTTTAGCTGTTTACAAAAACATGTTCAGAAATACAATTATATATATAATATGGGCTGAAAGTGCACACTCCCAGCTGCAATATGAGAGTTTTCACATCCAAATCGGAGAAAGGGTTTAGGAATCATAGCTCTGTAATGCATAGCCTCCTCTTTTTCAAGGGACCAAAAGTAATTGGACAAGGGACTCTAAGGGCTACAATTAACTCTGAAGGCGTCTCCCTCGTTAACCTGTAATCAATGAAGTAGTTAAAAGGTCTGGGGTTGATTACAGGTGTGTGGTTTTGCATTTGGAAGCTGTTGCTGTGACCAGACAACATGCGGTCTAAGGAACTCTCAATTGAGGTGAAGCAGAACATCCTGAGGCTGAAAAAAACGAAAAAATCCATCAGAGAGATAGCAGACATGCTTGGAGTAGCAAAATCAACAGTCGGGTACATTCTGAGAAAAAAGGAATTGACTGGTGAGCTTGGGAACTCAAAAAGGCCTGGGCGTCCACGGATGACAACAGTGGTGGATGATCGCCGCATACTTTCTTTGGTGAAGAAGAACCCGTTCACAACATCAACTGAAGTCCAGAACACTCTCAGTGAAGTAGGTGTATCTGTCTCTAAGTCAACAGTAAAGAGAAGACTCCATGAAAGTAAATACAAAGGGTTCACATCTAGATGCAAACCATTCATCAATTCCAAAAATAGACAGGCCAGAGTTAAATTTGCTGAAAAACACCTCATGAAGCCAGCTCAGTTCTGGAAAAGTATTCTATGGACAGATGAGACAAAGATCAAGCTGTACCAGAATGATGGGAAGAAAAAAGTTTGGAGAAGAAAGGGAACGGCACATGATCCAAGGCACACCACATCCTCTGTAAAACATGGTGGAGGCAACGTGATGGCATGGGCATGCATGGCTTTCAATGGCACTGGGTCACTTGTGTTTATTGATGACATAACAGCAGACAAGAGTAGCCAGATGAATTCTGAAGTGTACCGGGATATACTTTCAGCCCAGATTCAGCCAAATGCCGCAAAGTTGATCGGACGGTGCTTCATAGTACAGATGGACAATGACCCCAAGCATACAGCCAAAGCTACCCAGGAGTTCATGAGTGCAAAAAAGTGGAACATTCTGCAATGGCCAAGTCAATCACCAGATCTTAACCCAATTGAGCATGCATTTCACTTGCTCAAATCCAGACTTAAGACGGAAAGACCCACAAACAAGCAAGACCAGAAGGCTGCGGCTGTAAAGGCCCGGCAAAGCATTAAGAAGGAGGAAACCCAGCGTTTGGTGATGTCCATGGGTTCCCGACTTAGGCTATGTGCGCACTTACCGGATTTTGCCGTGGATTTTCCGCGGATTTGCTGCATGTTTCGCTGCAGAAAATGTTCATAACATCTCTGCAGTGAATCACCAGCAAATCCTATGGAGAAAAAAAATCCTGTGCGCACTGGGCGGAATTTGACAGCTGCATGTTTTGCTGCGGGAATCCCGCAGCAAAAACAAGTGCATGTCACTTCTTTTCCGCACATCGCTGCGGGATTTCACTCCATTGACTCCAATGTAATCGTGAAATCCCGCAGGGAATAACGCAGGCAGCAAATTCTGTGCGGTTCACTGCGTTTTCCTGCGTTATTCCCTGCGGTATTTCGCGGTTTACCTCCGGTAATGTACATCGCTTGTCTGCGGTTTTGCAGGGAAGTGATGTCATTACAGGAAGAGGAAGCCGTGCAGAGTAAACACACACATCACAGACACACAGATATCACAGACACATAGAACACACATAGAAAGAAAACGGAAATATAGAAAACAAAGAACGTGGGCTCCGCTGTATATTTACCGTCCAGCCGAGGTAAGCACACAGCGGCGGCCCGGTATTCTCAGGCTGGGGAGGGAGAGGGGCAGGGTTAATGTCCCCCGCCTCACTCCCCCTCCGGCAGCCGAGAATATCAGCCGCAGCTGCCCCGGGACTGTCGCATGCATTATGCGGCACTACCGGCGTGTCCTCGGCTCTTCTTGCCACCGTGTAGCAGTGGCAGCAAGGTAATACAAGGGGTTAATGATGGTGGGGGACCACCGCCATTAACTCCAGGCTTGATCATGGCAGCGTCTATGTGACAGCTGACATGATCAACCCGTAAGTAAAGTGGAAGAAACACACACACCGAAAAATCCTTTATTTTAAATAAAACAAACAAGCCTCGTTCACCATTTTATTAACCCCTCCCGCACCAAAGCTCCGGCGTAATCCACCGCTCCGGCGTAATCCACAGGTCCTGCGCTGCTTCCATCCAGCCGCGACTGTCACAGACACAGCGCTGAATGAAAGCAGCAGACAGCAGAGGTAATTACCGGTCATTTCCCACGGCCGGTAATGTGAACTCACTGCCGACCGTGGGAAATGCAGCGATCTGTCATCTATCTATCTATCTATCCCTCTCTCTATCTATTCTTCTGTCTATCTACTATCTCAGAAAAAAATGACTTTTTTTTTTTTTTTTCCAATGTGCTTTATTGCATTGAATGCAATAAAGCACATCCCAACCCGCACGCGGCAAAACCGCGGCAATACCGCGAATAATACCGCCGTAAAACCACGGCAAACCGCATGCGGTTTTCGGGTGCGGTTTCCCGCGTTTTTTTACCGCGGGTGCGGTAATCTTTTAGAGCATGCGGAATTTTCTCAAGAAAATTCCATTTCCCAGTGCGCACAAGGCCTTAAGGCAGTGATTGCCTCCAAAGGATTCGCAACAAAATATTGAAAATAAAAATATTTTGTTTGGTTTATTTGTCCAATTACTTTTGACCTCCTAAAATGTGGAGTGTTTGTAAAGAAATGTGTACAATTCCTACGATTTCTATCAGATATTTTTGTTCAAACCTTCAAATTAAACGTTACAATCTGCACTTGAATTCTGTTGTAGAGGTTTCATTTCAAATCCAATGTGGTGGCATGCAGAGCCCAACTCGCGAAAATTGTGTCACTGTCCAAATATTTCTGGACCTAACTGTATATAATTGCCTTATTCTGTCTGTCTTGCTTCAAAATTGTGTCCTTACGGTGACACAAAGCTGATTGGCCGCTGGGCTCGCCATGGCCCCGCCCCCCCGCACGGATTGGCCGCTCGCCCAGGCTCCGCCCGCACACGGATTGGCCGGCCGCTCGCCCAGGCTCCGCCCCCCACACGGATTGGCCTCTCGCCCCGGCACCCTGCACGCATTCGCAACTCGGCCACGCCCCACATTCCCCGAACCGACACCGAGCCACGACTCCCAGGTGAGTGCTGTACCCCCGGGAGCCCACATCAGCGTACGCCGCCAACCCAGCCGACACATACCCTCGCATTGCTGGGGTTGCCGCCGTATGCTGGTGTGGGCTCCCGTGCGAGCGGGGGACGGGATGCGCTGGTAACCATGGTAGCATATTTACCAGCGCATCAAGGTCCTGCAGCGGCGGAACATACACACGCACACACATAGACACACACATCAGATCACACTCACTCTCACACACACATCACATCGCATCCACACACTCACAACATCCTGGGATATCGCTTGCTTCTCGGCGGCGATACTGTGGTGTGACCTTCCAGGACCTGCCGGAGGATCACATGGCCAGAAGCATGTGGTATCTCCGGATGTTGTGAGTGTGAGCGCGTATGTGCGGTATCGTCAGTGTGAGTGTATGCGATCGGATGTGTGAGTGTCGGCAGAGGAGCACGGCGTGCTGGGGGAGGCTGGGAGGAGAGAGGCTGATCTGGGGAAGGCTGGGAGGGGGAGGCTGATGCTGGGGGAGGCTGGGAGGGTGTAGGCTGATGCTGGGGGAGGC
This sequence comes from Anomaloglossus baeobatrachus, assembly GCF_048569485.1. Classification (NCBI taxonomy): domain Eukaryota; kingdom Metazoa; phylum Chordata; class Amphibia; order Anura; family Aromobatidae; genus Anomaloglossus; species Anomaloglossus baeobatrachus. The sequence goes on from NC_134358.1 coordinate 134,962,970, forward strand.
TGATGCTGGGGGAGGCTGGGAGGGTGTAGGCTGATGCTGGGGGAGGCTGGGAGGGTGTAGGCTGATGCTGGGGGAGGCTGAGAGGAGAGAGGCTGATGCTGGGGGAGGCTGGGAGGAGAGAGGCTGATGCTGGGGGAGGCTGGGAGGGGGAGGCTGATGCTGGGGGAGGCTGGGAGGAGGGAGGCTGGGAGTAGAGAGGCTGATCCTGGGGAAGGCTGGGAGGGGGAGGCTGATGCTGGGGGAGGCTGGGAGGAGAGAGGCTGATGCTGGGGGAGGCTGGGAGGAGAGAGGCTGATGCTGGGGGAGGCTGGGAAGAGAGAGGCTGATGCTGGGGGAGGCTGGGAGGAGAGAGGCTGATGCTGGAGGAGGCTGGGAGGAGAGAGGCTGATGCTGGGGGAGGCTGAGAGGAGAGAGGCTGATGCTGGGGCAGGCGAGAGGCTGATGCTGGGGGAGACTGGGAGGGGGAGGCTGATGCTGGGGGAGGCTGGGAGGGGGGAGGCTGAGAGAAGAGAGGCTGATGCTGGGGGAGGCTGAGGCTGGGAGGAGAGAGGCTGATGCTGGGGACAGAGAGGCTGATGCTGGGGACAGAGAGGCTGATGCTGGGAGGAGAGAGGCTGATGCTGGGAGGAGAGAGGCTGATGCTGGGAGGAGAGAGGCTGATGCTGGGAGGAGAGAGGCTGATGCTGGTGCAGCATGGGAGATGGAGCACGATTGGGGATGGAGCACGTTTGGGAGTGCGCAGCATGGCGGATGGAGCACGTTTGGGAGTGCGCAGCATGGCGGATGGAGCACGTTTGGGAGTGCGCAGCATGGCGGATGGAGCACGTTTGGGAGTGCGCAGCATGGCGGATGGAGCACGATGGGGGTAGCGCAGCATGGGGGATGGAGCACGATGGGAGGTGCACACCTTCCCCCAACACACACACAACACACCACACACACACTGGGAACCACAAACACCGCCCTACACAGACCCCCCCACACACAGACAACGCTGCACACACACAACACCCAACACACAAACACCGCGGCATACATAAATATACGCACATACCACGCAACACACACACATTGCACAAAACATACCTCCCCCCAAAACACACCACACCCACACAAACCGCGCAACACACACACACACAACGCTACAGACACACAGCGCTCCACAAACAACGCAACACAAACAACGCAACACACATACAACAACGCTCTCACCCCCCGCCACACCCAGACAACACCCAGAACATGTACAGCGCCCTACACAAACACTTGGTAACTACAGACAACAACATCTATATATATATATATATATATATATATATATATATATATATATATATATATATATATATATATATATATAGATTAGTTGTGATGATTTACAGTGGCTTGCATAAGTATTCAACACCCCTCCCCTTCATTGGCTTTGTACTTATTTGAATTACAACCTGTGCTTAAATATTTTTGTAATCTGATTTGTGAGTGATGTATCGTCCCTAAATAGTCAATATTCAGAATATGAAGTGAGCAAAATATAGGCAAAATTAAAATTTATGGGATAAAATAAATAAAAATTGCCATGGGCATATGAATTCAGCCCTTTTGCTATGAAGCCCCTACAATTTTTTGTTGCAAGCTATTACCGTATTTTTCGTTTTATAAGATGCACCCCAAATATAGAGATACAAAAGGTTAAAAAAATGGGGTTCATTTTATACTCCGGTGGTGCCTTACTTTAGGAGTGACGACAGCAGTGGTGGAGGAGAGGTCACAGGATGCATGGGGGTGCTGGAGTAGGACAATTCCAGCTGCAGTGGGGCCAGGCGGCTGCTGCCGGGATAGGTCGAGCGGCGGCTGCAGGGTCGGGCAGTGAATGAAAAAGAAAAAATTTTCTTTTATATCCATGAATAAGAACATACGACACTGCATTATGTCGAAACGCGTTGGATGAACTGGGCCTTGTGGATGCTGTCTATCCATTTTTAAAGCGATGAAAATAAAGGAAAGTTTTTAATTCATCTGCCTGTAATCAGCTGGATTTTCGTTACTTTGTATCTGCCAGAGAGGGCCGCCCATCAAAACTCTTCCCCCAGGCATGGAGGGCATTAATCAGATCTACACCACAGAGAACAAAGGTAACCCTGAAGGAGCTGCAGTTTCCAAGCAGAGACTGGAGTATATGTCCATATGACCACAATAAGCCGTACACTCCATAGAGCTGGCCTTTATGGAAAAGTGGCCAGAAAAAAAGCCTTTACTTACGGCGAAAAAAAAATTGGAAGGTTCATTTTGATTTTGCCAGAAGACATATGGGAGACTCTTCATAGATATGGCAGAAGGTGCTGTGGTCAGATGAGATCAAAATTTAACCTTTTGGCCACCAAGGTAAACGCTATGTCTGGTACCAAAGTAACACAGCTCATCACTCCAAGAACACCATTCCCACAGTGAAACATGGTGGTAGCAGCATCATGCTGGGGGGATGTCTTTCTGCAGCATCTATAGGGAAAATGGTCCGAGTTAAGGGAAATATGTATGGTGCGGAATATAGAAATATTCTTAACCAAAACCTGTTTCAGTCTGTCATTGATTGATACGTGGATGGAGGTTCACCTTCCAGCCGGACAATGATCCAAAGTATACTGCTGAAGGACAGCAACACTCTATTTGTTTAAGGGGAAACGTGTAAAAGTATTGGCGTGGCCTAGTAAAAGCCCAGACCTTAATCCAATAGATAATCTGTAGTCAGACTTGAAGATTGCTGTTCACCTGAGGAAACCGTCTAACTTGAAGGAGGTGGAGCAGTTTTCTCTTGAGGAGTGGGCAAAAATCCCAGTGGAAAGCTCTCATAGAGACTTACGCAAAGCGGCGTAATTGCCACACAAGGAGGCTCTGTCTACACAGTACAGACTTTAGGAAGGGGTGAATAAATATGCACGCTGACGTTTTCAGTTACTTTGTCCTATTTGCTTTTTGCTTCACAATAAAAAGAAAGCCAAATGTTACCAGTTGTAGGCATGTTCATTACATAAACTGATGCAAATGCTCAAAAAAAAAATAAATAAAAAAAAAGCCTGTGAAATTCCAGGTTGTGAGGTAGCAAAATATGAAAAATGACAAGGTGGTGAATATTTTTGCAAGGCACTGTAAGTCAGTATAATAGAGGTAAGGAATTGATCACGTAAAGGGGTTGTTTACTATTGGACAACTCCCTTTATAATGGCTTCATAAAATACTAATGTTGTAGAGATTTATTCTCCCCTGACTAATCCTCCCTGATTTGTTAATGATACATTGAATACTATTGTACTAATAGCAGTGTGGTCCTCAGTCACCAAATTTTATTTAACCTCTTCTATATGTGTCTCATTAAGGTTGGAGATGCCATTTCCTGGCTTATGATGTCGATTCCGTCCTGAAATATCCCTTATCTGCAATGTATGCAAATACTCGCTGAATATTCTCCATGTTCTGCAGTGAGGTGCACAGATGAATGGCGCATGGTTCATTTGGTGAGTATGTCGGTGCACGCACTACTCTGGTGTACGTGGGCACAGCTAAGAACACCCCTCCCCAGGGTATAAGACCTAGACTATTCCCATAACGTGTGGCTGTCCCATAGAAAAGTATCCGATAACTGGTCTAGCAAATGTGACCGGCACACGTCATTGTGACATTCACTTATTTGTCTGCCATTCTTGTACCTAGTTGCTGCATTATTTCAGAAGTGGTACAAAATAACTAAAATGTTACATCAGCTATATTCTACAATTTGGAGGACCCCAGCAGAAGATTGGGGGAGGGTGAATTTTTCAAAGACTTTTATTTGTCTATCTTTAATTTATAGCACGCTGGAGTAAGGGGCGGCAAAAGTATAAAGAGCTACTGCCTAGATGTTACTTAAAATGTGTTAAAAGAAAAAGGTTTTGGTACAGTGTTAGCCAGTTGAAAAATGATTGATTGCTCTCAGTGAGAGAAACAAAATTAAAATTTTGTAGTTGTGATACCCTTTAATGGCTAACTAAAATAAAAAAATTATGATGTTACAAAGCAAGCTATCGAGACATCTCAGGTCTCTTCCTCAGGCATGGTATGACAAAATATCTGAAGAAACACAAATATAGACACAAAACAGGGCAGAGCGATGCATAGTAAAAGGACATTTAAAGAAACACTGAGCTTGGAAAGTGAATCCTTAATTAGCTTTGATTAATGGTGTGAGTTTTATTGTCCCAATATCCATGTAAGATCAGAGGCCTGTGCCCTCAGTCTCTGGAGCTGACCTCTCAGATTTTGTAATGAGTCATAAATCCTCCTGAGAGGTCGAGTCGTTTGTCTACAGAGTTAAACATTGTGATGAATTTGTATTCCCAGACCCTGCGAAGGCTCTGTGATCTGAAGTTGCCTTTTAATATGACAACTTTCATGTGGTTTATGTTTATGAGGAAGAGACCTGAGATGTCTCGAAAGCTTGCTTTATAACATCATATTTTATTTTTATTTTAGTTAGCCATTAAAAGGTATCACAACTACAAAATTTTAATTTTGTTTCTCTCACTGAGAGCAATCAGTCATTTTAAAATGTGTTGTCCCCCCTACCCCATATATCTCTCTGTTTCAGACCTTTTTCTCTGTCTCTCTCTTTTAAACCAACTACTAATGGGACACCTTGTTTCCTCTAGAAATTACGGCCATCACTAATTTTTCTGAAGCATGAGGCATTCTATGCCTCGGTGATCTTAGGGTTTCACACTTAAGGGTCTGCGCGCACTGGGAAATTTGCTTTTCCTAAGAAAAATCCACACCCTCTGGCAGAATTCCACACCCGCTGCAAAAACTGCCTTAAAAACGCACCCGGAATCCGCATGCGGTTTTGCCGCGGGTTGATCCCTGCGGTTTGTTACCATTATCTATGGCAAAAACGCAGGTACCTGCAGAAAAGAAGTCACATGCTACTTCTTTTTTGCTGCTGAAATTCTGCAGGGAAACCTATAGGAAAAAGCATTTTGGTTTTGCCATATATTTTACTGGGGAAGGACTGCAGAAAGGTTATGAACAAAAACCATACCTTTTCTGCAGCAAAAACCACTGCAAAAAACGCAGTGTGCGCACAGGGCCTAAAGGTGTTTTCTAGACAATCAAATTATTTAAGCATCACAAAACCTATCAGAAATTAAGAAACTTCATAACTTATTTGCTGTTAATATTCTGCTGTGTTCCTGAGCAGGTGATGGTGTGCCCTCCAGGTCCTCACTTCTTGCTACCGTCTAGCCGAAGCACAGAGAGCAGAGATGTCCTATCTGTCCTTTGTACAGCTGAGCTAGCAGCTCTGTAGGATGGTGTAATTGGTGATGTCATGAGTATATGGCCTGGGATCCTCCGCAAGTTTAGTATAACTAGGAGTGTGCTCTGGGTACAAGGGAGCGCGCACTGCAGGCTCCACACGGAACAAGGAATCTTATCACCTTGTGACTTTATTCAGACGGGATGGGGCTTGGCGTCCAGTGGGCTGATTATATTATTAGATGAAATGTCTCCCTGCTTCCCTACAGCACACTGAACCTGTGATGCCAATGTTGGCATATGCAACATTACTGACTGCAGGATAGTCTCAGTACAATGCATAGTAGTATGTGAAGTGAGACACTACAGGAGTCTCAGGATGGTGCTTTGTAAAGTGGAGTGGGCAGAAACCGAGGGTGTGTTTTTGTTTTTTTTTTTTGTTAAAACTTGTTGGGTTAGTAATGGGAGTGTCTGAAAGATGCCTCTCCATTACTAACCTCTGGGCTGGATGTCGGCTGACAATTCACAGCTGATATTAACCCCCAAAAATATTACCCCACTTTCTAATGCACCAGAGTAATCGGGAAGAGCCGGAGAAGCGCCAGAATTAGCACATCTTATGGAATTCACCACTTCTGGGGTGGCTGTGGGATGGTATTTTTAGGCCGGGAAGGGTCCAATTTCCATGGCCTTGCCCAGCCTGATAATACCAGCCCCCAGCTGTCTGCCTTATGCCTGCTTTACACGCTGCAATGTATCTTACAATGTGTCGGCGGGGTCACGTCGTAAGTGACGCACATCCGGCATCGTAAGGTACATTGTAGTGTGTGACAGGTACGTGCGATTGCGATTGAACGGTAAAACGTTCATTGCATACACATCGTACCTTTCTCTAGAATTGCACGTCAGGTTGTTCATCGTACTCGGGGTATCACACATTGCAGTGTGTGACACCCCGGGAACGATGAACAGATCTTACCTGCGTCCTGCGGCTCCTAGCCAGCATTGCGGAAGGAAGGAGGTGGGCAGGATGTTTACGTCCCGCTCAGCTTCGCCCCTCTGATTCTATTGGCCGGCTGCCGCGTGACGTCGATGTGACGCCGAACGTCCCTCCCACTCCAGGAAGTGGACGTTCGCCACCCACATCGAGGTCGTATGGACGGGTAAGTACGTGTGACGGGACATAATCGTTTGTGCTGCACGTTCAACAAATTGAACGTGCCACACATACGATGGGGGCGGGTCACATCGCATACGATATCGTATGCGAAATTGCAACGTGTAAAGCAGGCTTTACCATGGCTGGTTAGCAAAAAATAGGGGGGACCCTACACTTTTAATTCTTTACTTCCGAGCAGTGACTTGGGAGTCAGAAATGTGTCCAGGCATCTGCGCCATGCATTTTTCCGTCCTCCCCAGCCCTCTAGGGGGAGTCTGCCAGAAAAATACTCAAATTCCCCATAGACTTCCATTATACTTATTACTCAATTAGAATAACGAGCTTTGCTCATCACTAAATATGCTTGTATGTAAAAATTGGAATATTTCAATCTAATTACTGTATATTGCAATGTGTCAGATGCGGGAAAGTGTCTGGGAAATTCCTCAGTGATGAGTGCTGTCCTTCATCTAATGACGACATCCATAAATTGGCTGCAGTGATCAGAAGGGGGTCCTTCCTACAGGAACTCTTTTCTTTTCTTTTTTATTTCTTGATTGTCATCACTATCCTCCAGTTTCTGCCACTTTAATTACTAACGTCCTGATGGGAGAGAATTGACAACATTGCAGTAAAGTTTGTAGAGAAATGATGATGGCATGTCTTGGCTGAATGTGTTACTGTGTTTTGTTTTAGGAGGGAGAACAGACGCCTGTGAGATTACTGTCTGGGCCCCCGGGGCAGCAATGAAGATGCCAGCTCAGAATGGGACATGTGACATGGGCCCATCGATCACCTATCTATCCTGCCTCATGGAGGTCCTTCTGGACTGGCTAGAGTTGGACAATTTGGAGGATTATCTAAATTACCTAGACTACCTCATGTGGGTCTTCACACCACTAATAATAGTATTCATTCTGCCCTTCATTATTGTCATTTTTCTCTACCTGTCCATCCTTTTCCTCCACGTATACAAGCGCAAAAATGAACTGAAAGAAGCATATTCCAACAGTATATGGGATGGCGCTCGGAAAACATTGGCAACACTTTGGGATGGGCATGCTGCAATATGGCATGGTAAAAATGAATGCTTGTTAGCAGTAATAACAACAATAGTAGATGTTAAATCTGGATATACTGTAATGTGTGGGGGAAATGCTGTCATTTATGGTGTTCTGGGGGAAGACCTACACTTCAGGACATCATCATTATACGAGGGGCTGCTGATAAGTCTTTGGCTTTGTGATATTTTTTTTTGTTTTTATGGTAACAAATGTTACATCACATGAAAGCCTTATATGTCTAATATATGTTTTCGTGTTTGTTGCTTATGGCAACAGTGTTCTACGCACGCGGGAAAACAAAATGTCTGAGTCTAATGAGATATTCACAGAAACTGAGAGCAGAGGAGTGATAAAATTCTTGTTTCTGCAAGGAAAGTCTGCAAAGGATATTCATGGTGATATGTCGCAGACATTGGGGGATCATTGCCCTTCATATTCCACAGTTAAGAACTGGGTTGTCAAATTTAAAACGGACCACTTCAGCACCAATGATGAGGAACGTCCTGGACAACCGAGAGTGGTTGCTGTTCCGGAGATCGTCAATGCTGTGCACAACCTTATACTGGAGAATCGACGGATTTCAGCTAAAGCAATAGCAGACATCATGGGGATTTCCCGTGAATGTGTTTGTGTCATTATCCATGAAGATTTGTACATGAGGAAGTTATCTGCAAAGTGGGTCCCCAAATGTTTAACAACAGATCAGAGAAACATGCGAGTGAAAACCTCCCAGTCCATTTGTCAGCATTTCTGAACTGATAAGAACTTCCTGGATCGACTGGTCACTATGGATGAGACCTGGATTTATCTGTATGACCCTGAAAACAAGGAGTAGTTAAGAGTGGAGGCACAGTGGTTCTCCTAATCCAAAGAAGTTCAGGGTGCAAAAATCAGCCACTAAGGAGATGGCATCTGTGTTCTGGGATAAGGAGGGTGTGCTGCTAGTAGACTACCTTTGAAAGGGTTCCACCATCAATACAAAGTATTACCTTGAACTTTTGGACCAATTGAAGGCGGCTTTGAAGGCCAAAAGGCACGGCAAGCTGTCCAAAGGAATCTTGTTCCTGCAAGACAACGCCTCCGCTCACACTGCACAAGCGACCACGGCAAAACTGGCAGAGATGGGCTTCCAACTAGTTGACCACCCACCTTATTCACCAGATCTAGCTTCCTCCGACTATCATCTGTTTCCAAACCTGAAGAAACACCTCAAGGGTACCAAATTTCACACCATTTTGATGCCATGTCTGCTACGGATGCCTGGTTTGAGGCACAACCAAAATCCTTCTTTTTGCTAGGCTTACAGAACTTGGAATACCGATGTAAGAAGTGTGTTGACATCAGTGGAGAGTATGTGGACTAAAAGTAAAGTTTCATCATCCCATCTTATTTCTTTCTAGGTAAAGCCAAAGACTTATCAGCAGACCCTTGTATACCAAAGAGCCTATTAGACCATTAACTGGCTTGGACTTCTCTCATACACAATATTTAGGACAGGTTATCAATGGTAATTTTTAAGGGTCTTATTCAACTCTCCCACCATTAGCTGGTCACCAGCTCCAGCGAGTGCCACATGTACATCATTATGTACTGCTCTGTACAGTCCGACGCCATCGTTTTATAGAGCTAAAATTGGCATTTCACTGAAGCCCCTTTTCCTTGAATACAAAGAAGCTGTATTACCTGGTACAGCATCTCCTAGAAGTTCAGAGCTGTATATAAGGGGGATTTGATGCTTTAGGAGCGCTAATGACCCCTATAAACAGCTATGATGGGGGCACTGAGAGTCTGACAACGATTCAGTATAAATCATCTATTCTAAGGAAAGCCCATCAATTGGAAAACCCCTTTTAGGCTAGGTTCACACAGGGCATCTTTTACTGCGTTTTTGGTGCATTTTTGAGGTCACAAAGATGCACCAAAATGCATGCATTTCCTTCCCCCAGCAAAGTCTATGAGATTTCTATTTTTCTGTCCACACTGGGCATCTTTTGTTGGCTGTATCTTGGCTGAATTTTTGAAGCTGCAGCATGTCAATTATTTTTGCGTTTTTCCAGCATTTTTTAGCCCTTCCAGTCAATAGATTTATTTGACTTGAAAAACGCATTAGGCAAAATGTGGTAAAAATACAGCAAAAACACGTAAAAAAAGCATGCGTTTTTATGCATTTTTGCCGCAGGTGCATTTTTTTGGGGGCCAATAATGCTGCATCTTTTTGGTTATGAATAGATGCAGTGTGTGAACTTAGCTTTAAAGAGCACTAGGTAAGACCAACTTCATATACAGTGGAACCTTGGTTAACGAGAACAATCCGTTCTGGGACTGTGCTTGTTAACCAAGTTACTCATTCAGCAAAGCAAGATTTCCCATAGGAAATCATTGCAATGCTGACAATTCGTTCCACAACTTGTTAAATGTCCCATCCTGGTCCCCTATTCTGTCATTCCACACATGCACAAACACACACAAGCACGCACACGCACATATTATATGCTCACCTTACCTTCCGTTCCATCGCCGGTCTCCTGGGACTTGCTGTTCTCCGGTACGGGCTGTGTATCGGGTTACCATAACGACAAGGGAGGAACTTCCACGGCCAGAGCGCTGACTTCAAAGGAAGAGCCGCTTGCCTCTGATTGGCCAGCGCGCTGCCTTTTGAGTAGCGTCTGACAGGAAGTTCCTGCTTTGTCGCTATGGATGCAGATACACATCCGGGAGTGGAGCAGAGCGGCGAACTACAGGACCCAGGAGGCCGGCGATGAAACGGAAGGTACACATATTATATTATACGCTCACCTTACCTTCCGTTCCATCGCGGGCTTCCTGGGTCATGTAGTTCGCCGCTAGGACATCGTGATGTACCCGGGAACTACAAGAACCATGAGGCCGGCGGTGGAACGGAAGGTAAGGTGAGCATAATACTGTATGTGCGTGCGTGAATGCATGTGTGTTTGTGTGTACATGTGTGTGTTTGTGTGGACTGCAATGCGGGTCAGTGCGCGGTGGATGTATAGAACCGGAAGTGTGTGCGGTGAGGATTTCGCTTGTACAGCAAAGCTTTCTCGTAAATCGAGTTACAAATTTACAGAAAGCTTTGCTTGTTAAGCGAAATTCTCGTTAAGTGGGTTACTCGTTAAGCGAGGTTCCACTGTAGTTTATACTTTTGTATTATTTCATAATGTCCAAAAGTAAAAAATTGCTGGATACTAAAGATCTGTTTATTCTATCCAATGCGGCACTCAAAGGGAATCTATCACCAGGTTTTTGCTATGTAATCTGACAGCAGCATGATATAGGGGCTAGGATCCTGATTCTAGCGATCTATCACTTACTGGGCTGCTTGATGGCATTTTCATACAATCAATGTTCTATCAGTTCTCTGAATGCTGAGCCCTTTATAATCCCACCCACACCACTGGTTGTCATCTTTCTGTGTACACTGATTAGCAGCTTTCTGCCTATGCACAGTGGTGATGGGAGTTACACAGAGCAGTTGACCAGGAGGCACGAGACACCTAGTTCTGTAGTGAGAATCTCCTGCTGACTAAAAGAAAAAAACACTGATTTTATTGACACAACACACAGCCCAGTAAGTGACACATTACAGGAATCAGGGTCTAAGCCCCTACATCATGCTGCTTTTGGATTACATAGTGAAAACTTGCTGACAGATTCCCTTTAATGACTGCCATCATGGTTACTCCTCGGTGATGATTTAATAACCTGTATACACAAGTCGTCCCAGCTCTGTAATAGATCATTCAGTACACATAGGCTGCCATTGTTCTCTGCAGCGCAGGCCCTGTGTACCCAGGATGGGGCGCTGCTGAAAACCATTCTCTTATGCAGTACAAAAGATCATTTTAACCCAATGATGGCGCAATTATTGTGAAACGAGTGTTTCTAGGAATTCAGTGTAAATGGACCTTAACCCTAGACTTTACTTCTGTTTAGGTATATGGAATTTCAGCATGACCTTTTTCTGACATATCTATATATATAATTGCCTTATTCTGTCTGTCTGTCTGTCTGTCATGCTTCAAAATTGTGTCACGGTGACAGTGTCACCGTGACATGTCCTTACGGTGACACAAAGCTGATTGGCCGCTGGGTTCGCCATGGCCCCGCCCCCCCCCACGGATTGGCCTCTCGCCCCGGCACCCTGCAGGCATTGGCAACTCGCCCACGCCACGCCCTGCCCCCCTCACGCAATAGACGTTAGCTCTCGCCCCCCCCCCCCCGCATTGCCCGAACTGACACGGTCACGGAGCCACGAATCCCAGGTGAGTACTGTACTCACCCCCCCCCCCCTTTCCCCCCTCCCCAACGGGAGCCCACATCAGCGTACGCCGCCGCCGTATGCTGGTGTGGGCTCCCGTGCGAGCGGGGGACGTGTTGCGCTGGTAACCATGCTTGCATAGTTACCAGTAAATAAAAGGTCCTGCAGCGGCGCGACTTCCACACGCACAAACATAACAGC